>NW_013675523.1:4489-19393 GCF_000517525.1 Limulus polyphemus
TAGAGGGAAGGCAGCTAGTCATCACCACCCACCGTCAACTCATGGACTACACTTTTACCAACGAATAGTGGAATTGACCGTCACATTGACCGCAACAAAACAGTTAGTAGCTCAAAATCGTCTCAAATTTTGAGCTGATAGACTAGAAAAGAGATATCATGAATAGCACCCACCGCCAAATCTTTGGCTACTCTTATCTGAAAAAACTGTGATGTGATCGTTACTGTTATAACGCACCCACGGTCGCAAAGTGCGAATCGCGTCTTGCTTGCGAATTGTGTATTGCTGTCAACAGTCCAGACCAAAGTGCGAATCGCGTCTTGCTTGCGAATTGTGTATTGCTGTCAACAGTCCGGACCAAAGTGCGAATCGCGTCTTGCTTGCGAATTGTGTATTGCTGTCAACAGTCCAGACCAAAGTGCGAATCGCGTCTTGCTTGCGAATTGTGTCTTTCTGTCAACAGTCCGGACCAAAGTGCGAATCGCGTCTTGCTTGCGAATTGTGTATTGCTGTCAACAGTCCAGACCAAAGTGCGAATCGCGTCTTGATGTCAACAGTCCAGACCAAAGTGCGAATCGCGTCTTGCTTGCGAATTGTGTATTGCTGTCAACAGTCCAGACCAAAGTGCGAATCGCGTCTTGCTTGCGAATTGTGTCTTGCTGTCAACAGTCCGGACACTAATCCACGTGGAGTTGTGCATTACAGACGTTTGAATGGGATCATTGGTAGTTTTCTGCCACGATTATTCCCTGAATTAATTACAGACACGACAGCTTTGTGTAACATGGATAAACGGAGGGGAAATAGGCTTAGCGTTCATTAATTACACAGGAACTGTTCTCCAGTTTGAGTGTGTTTGTTCCACAAAGTTATATTTTTCTAATGGGAATATTATGTTCATTATTTGGGTTAGAAGAACCTATATTGCACCTGGTGTTTTAGGCATCGTGTGACAAAAATGGACGACCTACTCTGATTAGATAGTGGAGATTTTCGTCACTCTTATCACGCACCCATGCCAAAAGGCAGACTCATTTTTTCAGCTACGGAACGCGAAACACAGAGCCTATGTGTCATAGTCCAATACTCTAATTATTAGTTCACGACCGATTCAAGTTAAATAAAGAAATAAGAATACATGGGAAATTATTTCATAATTACAGCAATAATCGTTAATTATTCCCGAATAAATATTTTAATTACAAGAGAAAGTGTGTCTTCAATATCTGAATAGAAATAACTAACATTAACAAACACTGAAATTAAATGGGATGAACAATATCAAACAATGAATAATTACAAAACTTTGTCTATTTTGCTGCAGGCTGCTGCCATCTATCAGTAAAATAGCATACTAGAATACAATAAACCTACCTTTTGTTTTCGGTTCATTATTTGTACGATGTTAAGCACAACGTTACATAAATTGCTACCTATGTTTTGCTTTATAGCATTATAACCCCGAAGATTTGTCACCGGGGGTCATAAGAAGGGTAAAATAAGTTTCGCATTTTTAGATCACTTAGCATTTTTTTCCCTATTTTTAACATTAACTTTAAACTGGATCTTTCAATAAAAACTCTTCAAAATTAAATAAATCTAAATCATTTTAAGGCTCTTTAATGAGGGCGTGCTATAAATAAACAGAAAATAATAGCTATAAGTTCTTATTTTGTTTTACCCTCGGAATTATAAACTTAATTTTTCCCCTATCGGTAACTAGACAAAATATATGATATTTTTAAAACACATCGCGTTAATAAACAATATCTCGTCAGACGTCGCGGACTAACTGAAGTTAAACTCATCATGTCGACCGCCATCTTTTGAAACTACACTGAGTAACGTAATAAACTCGTACTTAAAATTACATTGTTCCCCAGTAACACAGCGATAAATCCGAAGGCTTATAACGCTGAAAACCAGGTTTTGATAGCCCAAATAACCCATTGTGTAGCTTTGTGCTTAACATCAAATAAAACCAGGTTTTGATAGCCCAAATAACCCATTGTGTAGCTTTGTGCTTAACATCAGATAAACAAACAGAATTTCTTCACTTAAAAAAACTAATTTTTTGTCGTAATAACTACTGAAATTATTGATTTGCGAAAAAAGAACCGATGCTGTCATCATGATCCAAAAATAGAAAATACATCAAGACTAGTAAATAATTTAACATAAAAAGGTTGAATTATAAAATAATAGATGTCGCTACTTTCGTCAGTACTTTTGAAATATGATTATGGGATATCGGTGTCAGACGTTTTATTTATATAAACTACAAATGACTTTTCTAGTGATAGATTTTTTGTGTTGGGAGGGGCTGACGTAAGACAAACATCATTAATACTACAATTAATTCTACTAATTTTACGTGTATTGTGCATAGAAAATAAGTGACTTTATACATTTATTTCGTCAATTCTTTTATACTGAGGGCCCGGCATGGCCAGGTGGTTAGGGCGCTCGACTCACAATCTGAGGGTGGCGGGTTCGAATCCCCGTCACACCAAACATGCTCGCCCTTCTACCCGGGGGGCGTCATAATGTGACGGTTAATCCCACTATCCCAAAATTTGGCGGTGGGTGGTAATGATTAGCTGCCTTCCCTCCAGTCTTACACTGCTAAATTAGGGACAGCTAGTGCAGATAGCCCTTTGCGCGAAATTCGAAAACAAACAAACAAACATTTATACTGAGTGTTGTAACAGGTAAAAGATATCAAATTATTAAATGAAATGCAGTATACAGGTTCCACTGGTAGTGAACGATATATATATAGAATTTGAGGGTTAAATGTCCTTCATATTATATGTATATGTTTATCTATCTTAAAATGTAATTTAAAATCGCGTAAGAACAAAACATTCGGAAACAAATAACAAGAAACATATTTATTCATGAGTAATCTATAACAAATATGGAGTTTCAAAATGAGAACTTAACATCACCATGTGTGAGTGAAAGTTGTCAGCAACCAGAAAGCAATGAAGTGAAAATGATTTGAAATTTAATCCAAAAATGTACAAATCCAAAACATGCCGATAAAATATTTAAATTATATATACATATATATACAATATTTGAAATAATTGCTCTCTGTCTAATGTATAAAAATAAAGTTCACCAGTATACAGTCACGTGCTGACAGTTTACATTGTGACTGGCTATCATCCAAACAATCAGGCAGAGGCAATTAAGCATAATGACATACTATTCCCAGCAGTCTTGTGGTCGTTGCACTTATGGTTTCCAGGACAGAAATGCTGTAAGATCAAAGGTTAGACTGGTGAAGGTTACTCCTTGTGACAGACTGAGGAAAACTTTCATATTTCAGTAGGAATTGTATGGAAACTCTGAAAAGAAAGAACAAACGCTTCAAAGTGATAATAAGTAACTCAGGTTGTTCTTTTTTTACTTTGTGCACGACAATGCAGCCGAGAACTTGCCAATGACCTAGTTGTAAGTACAAATGTAAATGTTACTTCTAGAACAGTAAGTTACACATTAGCATGCACTAGCCTGAGTGGATATGTAACTACTCAAAAATCACTGTTTAGGAGAGATAACCAAACCAAAAGAATGAAATAGAAATCAGACTTCAAACAATGAAATGAGCAAAGCTGGAAAAATGTGCTGTTTATAGACGAATACAAATCAACAATAGTTTGTTGGATGACAGAGAGAAAAGCGTTCACAGTGAAGCTTCCCAGAAACCAATGAAAATGTGAGCTGCATCTTAGCCAGTTGTGTTAAAAATCTATTCAAAATTAATGACACCCTGACTGCTGACAGGTACAGGTAGATTATTATCAATCTTGTCATTCCTTCTGGAAAAAGACCAATTGTGTAGAGGTTCATCTTCCAGCAAGCGACTGTTGTAAAACAACACCTGAAAGAAAAAAAAGAGGTATATGGAATATGCTCAACCATGAATATTATCAAAGCTTTATGGGTTTGTATAGAGACTAAGAATGTCAAATTGTTACCAAATTATTTCTGAATTTTGAGGAGTAATATAGGTACTTTAGACTAATATTATTATATCATAAATTAATAAACTTGTGATAGCATATAAACAAGGTTTAGTGATTTGTTTAAAGCAAATACAAAATATCTATGCATTGTACAACTTAGTCATTTTTCTTTTATATTTTATATGATAATGTATTTTATTAATGATATTTAACTATTTAGTTGCAATTACTCATTGTTTGTATCTCCTGTATGTGTGTGTGTTTGTCATGGCATGGTGGTTAAAGCTTTCGACTTGCAATATGCAGATCGCAGGTTCGCATTCTATCAGCAGCCGTGAGGGTGTTATAATGTGACGTTCAATCTCATTATTCGTTGGTAAGGAGTAGTCCGAGAGTTGGCGGTGGATGGTGTAAACTACCACTTCTAAATTACGAACGGCTAGTGCAGATAGCCTTCGATTAGCTTTGTATAAAATTCTACAAACAATAACTACTACATTTTATATATAAACTAACATTTTGGGCTATATAAAGATGTAAAATTACGTAATAAATAAAAATATATTACATTCGTTTGGACTGTCCCGTTTCTTCCAGGAAATTATGGTTTAAGTTTTAACTTTAGCAAATTAAACAAAAGGATCGTTTAGCGTTTTCTTTACCTCAAACGAAAGATACTACCTCTTTAAAAACGATAAATATTTTGTGATGTAGCTATAAGGAGCTTTAACTTTTTTATTTTATTTTTAAATATTGTTGTTTTAGCTACTTTGTTATTTCTTATTCTTTAAAATTCTCATTTATTTTCCATTATTTAAAATGAACCTTATAATGTGTATTTATGTTGCATCAGTACTTACAGAGCTGTATAACTTAGTAATTTTGTAATTCACCCCTATAGGATATAAATCTTTAACACTGTTCTTATTTTGACGTGGTCATGCGCAGTAATCTTTACATTCTTACTGCCGATGTTAACCCAAGTGACACGAGGAAATAAGGCGTGTTTTTGGGTAGGGTTTTATAGTTTATTCCCAATCCGATTTGTGAATCTATTATAGGTTCTTTTTTATTTTCTAAGTTTCGCACTATAAGCCAACAAGTAATCTAGTTGTTTTTATATAGACTTAATTAAAACGGTAGCAAGGTAAAGTTCACCGAAAAAAAAGCTTCAAAACGGCCTTGTTACGTTTAATGGATCCAGCCATCGGGTGGTTTCAGCCTGAACAGCGTGGACCAGCATTAGAACTGTGGTCTCGGATTTGGGAAGCGCAGCTAGGGATAGAAAACATGGATTTAAATAATCGCAATTCAACTAAGCCGGAGGACTACATTCCTTTAAATGGCATTGGTTTAAATATTTTGGACAATAAGAAAGTTACAATTGCAAAATCAGACTATAATAACATATCTGACGATTCTAAGTTTTATAACCGTCCTAAAAGGAAAAGGGAGAATCGAGCGAGTACTTTTGACTTGAATAAAAATGTTAACTTGATAAAGCAATATGGCGGAACTCCGTGGCGACCAAAAGGAAAAAACTACACGTATGGAATTATAGGGTGAGAATTATACAAGTTCTTTTTTCCTTCGTTTAATTATTATAAAATTAACGAGTTCTTAGTTTATTTTTTTAGTAACATAAATTACAGGAAATATGTTATTGACTATCATTAATATAGTTTTATAAACATTACCATAGGGTTTGATTAAAATTGAAGACCAAACAGAATCATTTACTGCTACTAGGCCTAACTTGTTAACACTAACATACCGGCACCACTAGTTGGAGTACTAGTACAGTTAAGTGCAGTGTAGGTTGGTATTGTAATGGTGTAGTACATATGATATTACTAGTAGACATAGTGGATGCAAATTTATGATGGTAATTTAGTGGTTTTGTTAAATAAGTATTCGCATTTTTACTTCTAAATCTATGTTCTAACTTCAGGTCTACTCGTATAGAATGTTAGGCAACATTTTCAAAACTTATTTTTAAAGAACACAACATTCTTTTGAGCTAATAATCTACTAACACAAGTTTCTGAGACAAGATTTTTAAATTTCAAGTAAAATTTGATTGTTTAATATTTATCAACATATTAACTGAAAAAAATATCATATCTGGTTTCTATTAATTTATATTACTATTATTGAAGCATTAAAAAATGTATTTAGTGATCCAGATTTTTAATGTTTGTGTTGTATTTTTATCTCGGAGACATTATTGCAGACTAAAGAAAACTATAGGCTCAAGTGGTAATTAAGGTTTACGTGGTAAATCCAATAATATCCATGCTTCTGATGTTGTTACAGTAACTATTTCCAACAAAACGTGCTACTTAAATGAAGGCTGCCTATATTTTGTTGATTTTAATGTAAATTTTAAATTGGTTCAAGTTTAATTACATCAAGTTAATATCTGAATTTACAGGAACCAAACAACAGCTCATAACTTCTCTTTATATATTGTGAAAGCTAGAGAAGATGTTTAGACTCACATGATAGGTGGAATCAAAATGTGTGACTTTCAGTATGAGTTTGAGAAAAATATTTGCACTGCACAAGCATACAGACTTGTACCCGATAATAAACATTTATTATGAAAAAAAAGAAATACAGAAACCGTGTAAAAGTGGTTGAAACACGGAACGGTGTTAGTTGTTCTGTGGTTTACTGACAGACAATTTTTCATCCCTTCAGACTAAATGTCTATAATTTTTTCTTTTTATATTTTTATCTTAAAAGTTAGGATTTTTTTCATAAACACTAATGATGCCAACTATTGTACCGTCATCCTTGCTCCTCACAGTGAAAAAGTGATAATTTAAAACCTAGAAAAATGAATAAAAATTAACGTTTTATTTCATATCTTGATATTAAGAACTTGTAAATATGCTGAGTGGAAATGTTTTGACGATATCGGTCACAAGTGGTATAAATACCAACGTGTTTAACATGTGAAATATTTCTGGGGTGACTAATGGAGGGGTTGTTGCCTGTTAGATACTGGACAAAATTAGTTCATACTAGTTTTAATGTTCTGACATGATGTATTCCTAAGGGAAAATTGCAACATTTAATGAAATATATTATCAAAAGTAAAATTTTAGTCTTTCTTCCACACACTGTAAACATACTTCAGATTTGAAATTTGATAATATAGTTTAACTTTATATATAAACATTTTTTTTAAATCATAAATTTCGATTTGGGGTCACTTTGAGGCCACTCAAGCAAAGATTTTAGTGATTGTGGATTAATTTTATAAACACATCACCATTATAAAAGGCTTAACTATATGTCTTTGGATTGCTGAACCAAGTTGTATTTACAAGCCTTGAACAGGCAAAATTGCAGTCCATAGCAAAAGAGTACAACCAATCAAAGAAAGCATTAGGCTTCTACGTCACAGTTGGCATTTCCATTTGTACCTACATATATTGGAGAAGAAATGTTCACTACGATTCCAAATTTACTGCTCATATCTAAACAATGTGGCAAGTTTATATGTACAATTCTGTTGTACACAAAAAATATGGTGTTACATAAGTATTTGTACCCAACGTACGTCTGAATTGACGACATCGGTCTGACTCTGACGAGTTAGCTTGCACGGTGATATTCGTGTGAAGAATGAAAAGTTGTGACCATTGTACAGTTTGTATTTGCATAACTTCTGAAATGTACATGTACAGTGTTATTCTTCCAGTATCACTCTGTATTGTATTTACTTTCCTCTACCATGAGCTGTTGCTAAGTCAATAATATAGGTAAAATGAATATTTTATAACTCTGACATCAAATACACAGTAACACGTTGAATGGCACTTTCTAGAAGTTCATGACATGTACATTTTAACCTTTACCCATAAACATAGGGTTAATAGAAAGGGTTTTAATTAAAAATTATATTTGTCTTTACTTTTTGTTGGTATGTGTATTTAAACAGGAAGCATGTAATGTGTAGAAAGTATTCCATTTCAACTGTTTGGATTTCACAATCTTTTTTTTTTTTTTCAAACTCCCTTGAAAACATGCGAGTCTATACACAGCTTTACATCTGTATGAAACTTTCATATGTTTAGCCTTTGCCACATTTCTAAACAAGTACCTCTAATCATTATTATAAACAAACATCTTTTACTGGTGAAGCATGGTTATAATCCATTGTATCATAAGGTAACGGTATTTGGCTTATTTTTAATCTTTTAAACACGAAATCCTTAAGGGTTTTTTTTCCTAAGAAGAGTGTATAATGATATTTCAACCACATTGTCTGCCATATCTATTGCTGACCACAACTTCTGTTAAATAACAGTAGCACATGTTGCAAAGAAAAGATGCTCTTAGCTTTAATTTTAAAACATCAATCTTAACTTCACCAGCCTTTTTTATAGAATAAAGTAAAACATCAATATAAAAATGCTATATTCAAATTTTTCTGGGGAGAAACAAAAAAACTACACATGTTATTTTGACCCCTAAAATTCCTTTATAAATGGAATTTTGATGGTTTAAAATAATAGTTAATAGAAAAATTGATTATTCTTTACTTGATTTATATATAACTTTGTTGATATTTGGAAAACGCCTCTTGTGTAAGTGTAATTTTTATTACTCATCTGTAGGAAATTTTTTCTTCTTCTGCCTGTTATGTGGATTAGGTTTAAATATTCTTTTCCATGGCTTAATCAGAACAAGATCTTGAGTTGGGTTTCTTGACATTAGAGTACTTCCTTTTTTTTTAACATCTGTAATAATAATAATTTAAGGTAACACTTGATGAATTCAACAAAAGCATTTTATCCAAAACTTGTTACTTTCAAGTTTTTTCAGTAAAACATTCATCCAGTAAAACACTGTTGGTAAATTGGTCCACATTTAGATTGTGAATATTTCCCAAAATAAACATGCTGTAGAGAGAAAAACCAAAAACATGTTTATGACACAGCACTAAAAATACACATCTGTAGGAAGTGGTTCTGCTTTCTTGATTTTGGCTGTTTTATAGGAAGAATAACGCTAGAAATTATTACCGTTGATGTTGGTAAGTAAGTAAATGTTCTATAGGTCTCTTACTTTTGTTGTTTTATTGGTATTTCCTGCTTCTGGTTTAACTAGAAATTGTGCTGCTGTAAACATTCTAATAGTATCCATTTTTCACTGGTTACTTGTTGATATGTTAATGATACCATTTCCACAGTGATGCTTTAACCACAACAATGGATAGTGTTGTCACAGATCATAAGGTTTCACTACAAATAAGAGGTTGGGCACATGATCCTCAATGGTGTACATATACTGTGTACAGTTCAAAGTACAGCCTAGTGTTTCAGTAAGTAGGTACATTACCTAGTTATTGTAATACTTTCCTTGGCCCATCACCATAAGTCAACAAGATGTCTGTTGTTATTTTGTGTGAAAATGTCCTTGTGTTTTGCAAGCTACCTCCGCTGTGCCTGCTGCCAAGTATCCAATCTCAATTTTTAGAAGTACAAGCCCTAGGACTTACCACTGGGGAGGGGGTCTTTTTTTTTCTCTCTCTTGAGATGTATATGTAATATTTTTTTTTTTTTGGACATGTACCTCAGCATTATCTCGTATTACTTGTGTTGTTTCTAAGTTTATGGTTAACTTTCAGGTAATGGGTGTAATTATGTGATTGACAATAAATAATTCCTCTATAGATTATTCAGGTAGAGTTTCATGATAAACAACCAAGTTGAGGTGGACAGCAACTGTCTAGTTGAAAGTGACACTTGAGGAGAGAGAGAGTCCTGGGGGGAGTGGGGGCTAATCTATGAAAGCAGTTCAGATACAGATCAGTCTTCCAGGACTTTCAACTTGATTGTTGTCCATTTTATACCAAACTTGTGACATTTTTTAAATCATAAAGATTTATTTTGTGTTCTTGATTTCTTCTAAAAGCATTTTGCAAAAGTCTGACTAGTATTGTCTTGACCTCTGACTGGGTAATGATTTAAATATCAAATTATATGTATTATTATGTTTGGATTGCTTAATGCCTTTTATTCAATTACAATAAAATAAATGCATATTAACATGTAATAACAAAATATTAACTTACACTAAGTTTTGAGGATAGGTTAAAAACCTTCAAAAAAGAACAGTTAGATAGGATCTGATTGAGGTGTTTAAGATTGTAAAGGGAATTGATAATGTTGATGAATCATCTTTTTTTCATATTTAATGATGAGAATGGTAAGATTAAGACACAAACATAGATTTTGGCGAGAGTCATCTTCAGCTAAAACAACAGTGTGGTTGGCCTTTCGAACAAGTTTCCTTCGAATATTGCGGAGACAGTAAACTTAAGGGAAAGTTCGATAAACATTTGAAAATATTTAGTGTGTAAGACTGCCCAGGCTGACTAAAAGGTCGCACCTGGTCCTTTAATGTTATGTTAACATATATGTTTAATATACTTTTTTCTCTCTCTTCCTAAAAGTGAAATATCTGAACCACGGATAAGGCTTAGTGTACATTGCCATGAAGTAGATGTATATGTATACGTACCTTCATCCCTGTCACAGTTCAGTCAGTACATGAATTGTCCCTTATCTGTATTATGTAATGTGGTCCTTAATGTAAATAATCATGATATCAGTAGAAAAAGAGTAATAATTTTTTAATTCTTTTATTGTGCCAGTGAATAAAATTATCTTATCCATATGAAATATTTAAACCCAGGTCAGGTTGGGTTGTACATTATTTCACTGTTTCGTTCGTATCGGTAAGTGCATGTTCAGTATGATTTTCCGAGATCATTCCATCACTAGTATTTTAATAATGGATAGGGCCCTCTACAATATTTAACTGTAACCATCATTTTTATTTGTGACATTCTACAAGTCATACAATGAGAACATAGATGTTTTTAAATGAAGTCTCAATAATTAGAATCAATAGATAAAAGTTTGTTTTTTTTCCCCTAAAAATTCTTCTCATTAGATCTAGTACTGCTGTTGAGAGTACTATATCTATATATATTTCAAATGAATTTTTACATGTTTTTTGGAGACTTGAGGAAACTTGTGGTTATGTAGAAAAGTGGAACAGATGCTATCACAAATTTGAGGCAGAAAAATGTGTTATAAAATTGAAACTCCCGTCCTCCACCCAATTCGTGACAAATTTCATACTTCCAATGATTATGATGTATCAAGTTTTCTGCTAATATTCTTTTTGTGTGTGTGTAGCTAAAGTGCTAATGGAAAGTAGTTTAATCATGTAATTAGTGAAAAACTAGGTTATGATGAGCTATGTATTTAAATAATTATAATTTATTTGACTTGTTGGTCTTCAACTTTTAACTTAAGGTAATAAGTATCACAAATTTTATCTGGTGAATTATACTTTACAACTTCTTAGTAGATCTTGTACATTTAATGTTAAGTAAAAGCTGAGAAGTGAAAACAGGCTCTGAGACCGAGACTTGAACCCAGGACTTTTGGGTAATTTAATAATAAATGTAAATCTGTGGACAAATTTCATGATTTGGTTTATGCCTATCATAACGTAGTATTGGGATCATACTCATAGCAGCAAGGTATATAATTGAACATTGGTGCGTAGACTCATACTGTTATTTAACTCGGTGTTAGGACACTTCCCTAGTTAGCCAGAGGTCCTGGGTTCAAGTCTGGGTCCCAGAATATCTTTCCACTCTTCAGCTTTTTCATTAAAAATTTAATATACGTAAAGTAAAAGATTATTAACGTGTCAATAAAATCATGCAGCTAATGTGTTAAGTATATACAATAATTGACAAAAATACACTGTTGTGGCTCAAATCTGTGTGTTTCAGTTATAAAAAATGTACTTTTTACACATTCATATTTTTATATTGATTTAAACAAAAGCACAGCCCTTTTACTCTATTCGTCTTATAACATAGGTCTAGAGTCAGATACTGTGCTAAACTAATTATGGTGTTTTGTGATTGAACATTTTGATGTTAATGTTTGAAGAATCTTAACACTGACATGTATGCTATCCAAACTGTTCATAATTAATTTCATAAAATAAGCTCACTCCTTTAACTTATGATAATAGAAAGATTTCACTCCTTTAACTTGGATAATAAAGATTTCACTCCTTTAACTAACGATAATAGATTTCACTCCTTTAACTTACGATAATAGAAAGATTTCACTCCTTTAACTAACGATAATAAAGATTTCACTCCTTTAACTTACGATAATAGATTTCACTCCTTTAACTTACGATAATAGATTTCACTCCTTTAACTTACACGATAATAAAGATTTCACTCCTTTAACTTACGATAATAAAGATTTCACTCCTTTAACTTACGATAATAAAGATTTCACTCCTCTAACTTACAATAATAGAAATATTTCACTCCTTTAACTTATGATAATAAAGATTTCACTCCTTTAACTTACGATAATAGAAAGATTTCACTCCTTTAACTTACGATAATAAAGATTTCACTCCTTTAACTTACAATAATAGAAAGATTTCACTCCTTTAACTTACGATAATAGAAATATTTCACTCCTTTAACTAATGATAATAAAGATTTCACTCCTTTAACTTGCGATAATAGAAAGATTTCACTCCTTTAACTAACGATAATAGACAGATTTCACTCCTTTAACTTACGATAATAGACAGATTTCACTCTCGGGGCACCTCCAGGAGTGCAATTTCACTCCTGAAAGTTTAACCCTTCTCAACATGGGTCACAGCGTCACTTGTAACTTTTCAAAAACCATTTTTTGATTAGCAAAAATAAATAAAAAAACAGTTTAAATTCTAGTTTCATCAGATGTCAAATAATACTTGTGATGCAGTTGAATGGTGTTTGTTTTCACTTTTTACGAGCGACTAAGGGGATGGAACCTGATGTAAATATTGTTATATAACGTCACTCCAAATAAAGCAAAATTGAGAAGAGGCCAAAATGTACAATTTTCAATATAATCAAAATAAAAACATCAGATAATTGGGTTAATTGGCAAGTTTTGAAAATAAATACTGCAAATGCTTTTCAGTAGTACAAATGGAGCTTATGAATAGTCATTCACCTTTGGTTCTGAAAATAATTAGCAAAAATATATATAAATTTTAACACATGGTTTTGGACCTTATAAAATACGTCTTTAGTTATGCAAAAGTCAAAACAAAAAATTAAATGTCTCACCTTTGCCTGAGGCCATAAAGATGTGATCACCAGTTTTATTCTCTTTACTACATCAAACCTCATTTGGTGTTCCTCGGGACTAGGCATCATATATCGATAAAAGTCGTCAATTTCTTCATGTAATCTGTTAAATAATGTACAGCACAGGAGAAGGAATATTTTAGAAGCGAAAGTCTTCAAGTTAAATAAATTTGTGTACAACATGCAAGTCATGATTTCTTGCAAGAGAATTTTCTGTTTCCCTAGCTTAAATAATGCAATTTAAATAAGTATAGCAGAGTAAACTAAAGATGTACATTCTATACATGCTACGAAGAATAAAACTTGCTTAAATTAATAATCTGACCAGAGCAAGCTACCTACACAGATCAGAACTAATATCAACCCAGTAATGAATATAACTAATTATAATGTTCTTACATATAATGATTAGAATGCATTGTTTCATTATATTTTATCAGTGGTATTTTTGGCCATAATCCCAATAATATCCCAAGAGGCTTCATTATTTTATGAGACTTAAGTTAGTCCTAATTTTATATAGTAAAGTAACACTGCAAAATACTCTGATAAAAAAAAATCAAACAATAAAAAAGACTAAGACAGATGGTTACAGACATAAAAAGGCATTTATAGGGGAGGACAGGACTTGAAGACAAGATCACATGACAATTTTGATGTAGTTATAGTTCTCATACTGTACATAGAAATGCCCTATTAAACTGATTGAAACAAAAGGTAATGTTAAAAGTTATAAAATAAATAATGAGTTTCTGTCAGAAGCTTCGTAAAGATAATACACAAATTATTTAAAGACAACCTTTAAATTCCAAGGTCGTTTAAAATTTGTGACCTAAAGTGAAAACTTTTTCTTTATGCCATAAGCTACATTTATTGTTCAGTTCATATATAAAATGTTTTTGTTTTCCAGGTTGAGATTTTTGGAAGCTACAGGACAGGCCTGTATCTACCAACCAGGTAAGAACATGACCAGACAGAGCATCTTGTCATGAGAATTTATAAAAGACAAGAAGTCTTACCAGAAATTGTTATAAAATCCATTAACCCTTTCGAGATTGGTCACCGGTGAAAGGCCATGTCATTTCATTTGTTGACTCAAATTCAAAATTTTATTGAACTGCTATTTCCTGAATTTATATCAGTAACTTTGGTATCAAACTGTAGGTTATAATTCAAATTCTGGTACTATACATTACTCAATTTCTTAATACAAAAGTAACTATTAAAGAAAACAGATAAACATTGATTTTTGTGTGTAACGTGGTATGTTGAATGGTTCAAATTAAATGTTTGTGAAGTCAAAATAATACTTAGTCTATAGTTTCATACGAATTAGAAACTCAAATTATAGATATTGACAAGCTAGAATATAAAATAAGAACCTCTTTCCAATTTGCTAAGATATTGCTCATGTAATAAATCAAACACAGTGGCACCCCGCCCACCTCTTTCTATATTTGGAAATGCTCCCTTATATACACTTATATATAGGACATGAATAACCAACTGGAAGCTTAGAATGTCCCTCTAGTGGCTTTCTCAGCCATTTTAACGGGCTTGGTGCCATTTCTTTCTTTTCAACCAATATTTCAATGAGGTAGGGTGTGTCATTAGTCTGCTCGAAATTTCATTTTTTTTAGACTGAAATACAGCTTAGTTACTGAGCTTGATAAATTATAGTAGAATTCTATGGTATTGATATAGTAATTTATG
>NW_013675524.1:0-1603 GCF_000517525.1 Limulus polyphemus
AAAAGGTGTATAAATAACTACGAGGTTCTCGACAAAGGTGTATAAATAACTACAAGGTTCTCGACAAAGGTGTTTAACTAACTACAAGGTTCTCGAAAAAGGTGTATAAATAACTACGAGGTTCTCGACAAAGGTGTATAAATAACTACAAGGTTCTCGATAAAGGTGTATAAATAACTACAAGGAGTTCGACAAAGGTGTTTAACTAACTACTAGGTGTTCGATAAAGGTGTATAAATAACTACAAGGTTCTCGATAAAGGTGTATAAATAACTACAAGGTTCTCGATAAAGGTGTATAAATAATTACAAGGAGTTCGACAAAGGTGTATAAATAACTACAAGGTTCTCGACAAAGGTGTATAAATAACTACAAGGTTCTCGACAAAGGTGTATAAATAACCACAAGGTTTTCGACAAAGGTGTATAAATAACTACAAGGTGTTCGACAAAGGTGTTTGTTTGTTTGAAACAGTTCATGCAAATCTACATGAAGGACCGTCTGCCCGTAGCTGTTCCTAGTTTTGAACTGATAGCTTAGAAGTAAAGCAGCTAGACAACAGCACCCACCGCCAACTCTTGGCTGCTCTCGTCGATTTTTGGGATTTAACTGTCCCTATTATAGTACACCCAAAACTCCAAGGTGACCAGTGAGTTTCTTTGGCAACAGGACGCGAACCATGAATCCTTGGATTCCCCGTCTAGGCACGATAAACACGTAGCCACACCCAACCCTCGACAAAAGTGAGTAAATGTATATTTGTGTTAATAATTGATAAGCTCTGAACTTCATATCCTTAGATATTATTGTACTAGTTCAGATTTTGAGGTTATAATTGTTAAAAATTGATATCGGACAGAGTATAATGTTTCTAATATATATGTATTACAACGTAGTGTGAGACATTATTTGTAATATGTGAACAACCTGAAAGTATCTAAAGCACAAAACTCATTACGTCATTAAATTTCAAATTCGGATAGATACTTTTTTGTTGTACGTACTTAGCCAATCGTGAGTTTATTTTCATTTAATAACAACTAAAACCTACTTGAAAGACAGCGATTTTGTTTGTTTGTTTGTTTAAAGTTAAGCACAAAGCTATCTGTGCTCTGCCCACCACGGGTATCGAAACCTGGTTTCTATCGTTGTAACTCCGCAGACTTGCCGCTGTGCTACGGGGGTGCAAAAGAAAAGGTGTAAACTTTCACGTTCTCTGCCATAAAATAAGTAAGATGTGCTCATAAAAACAGTCTCAATAATATACATATCATACGTTTAAATAAGTAAGAAGTGCTCATAAAAATAGTCTCAATAATATATATATCATACGTTTAAATAAGTAAGATGTGCTCATAAAAACAGTCTCAATAATATATATATATGATATGTTTAAATAAGTAAGATGTGCTGATAAAAACAGTCTCAATAATATATATGATACGTTTAAATAAGTAAGAAGTGCTGATAAAAACAGTCTCAATAATATATATATGATACGTTTAAATAAGTAAGATGTGCTCATAAAAACAGTCTCAATAATATATATCATACGTTTAACTAAGTAAGAAGTGCTCATAAAAACAGTCTCAATAATATATAT
>NW_013675524.1:2603-4935 GCF_000517525.1 Limulus polyphemus
AAGTAAGAAGTGCTCATAAAAACAGTCTCAATAATATATATATCATACGTTTAAATAAGTAAGATGTGCTCATAAAAACAGTCTCAATAATATATATATCAAACGTTTTCTAAACTTTAATATAACTAGTTTTCTAAACTTTAATATAACTAGTTTTCTAAACTTTAATATAACTAGTTTTCTAAACTTTAATATAACTAGTTTTCTAAACTTTAATATAACTAGTTTTCTAAAGTTTAATATAACTAGTTTTCTAAACTTTAATATAACTAATATTATTCATAGAACTGTATCTGTATGTGGGTTATGTTAGATTTTATGTTGCTGTGAATGATAGACAATTCAGACTGATAATGACAAGTAGTTCTGTGGTTAGTTTGTAGTAGTTTCATAATGACAAGTAGTCCTGTGGTTAGTTTGTAGTAGTTTCATCATGACAAGTAGTCCTGTGGTTAGTTTGTAGTAGTTTCATCATGACAAGTAATGCTATAGTTAGTTTATAGTAGTTTCATAATAGCAAGTAGTGCTATAGTTAATTTGTAGTAGTTTTAAAATAGCAAGTAGTGCTATAGTTAGTTTGTAGTAGTTTCATAATGACAAGTACTTCTGTGGTTAGTTTGTAGTAGTTTCATAATAGCAAGTAGTGCTATAGTTAGTTTGTAGTAGTTTCATAATGACAAGTACTTCTGTGGTTAGTTTTTAGTATTTCCATAATGACAAGTAGTGCTATAGTTAGTTTGTAGTAGTTTCATAATGACAAGTAGTCCTTTGATTAGTTTGTAGTAGTTTCATAATGACAAGTACTTCTGTGGTTAGTTTTTAGTATTTCTATAATGACAAGTAGTTCTATAGTTAGTTTGTAGTAGTTTCGTAATGAAAAGTAGTCCTATAGTTATAATTTCGGAGTTCTATGCACATTTATTAGATTCTATGGCCATCTGGTGGAAAATGAGTAAACATTATGTTAATTTCAAAATAAGAAATTTTATCTTTAAAAATACCAGGTATTCATGGAAAAATAAAACCTAAAAACAGACTTAATGTTCGTAATTCGGAATAAAGAAATATCTCAACTCGTGCAAGTTTAGGAATATCGATTATTGTCGACAAAATTGTTTCATTTTTAATAGTCGGTTAACATGGGGCTGAGATTTCAAATGACTCAAAAGTCCAACAAACAAATCTTTGTCATGGGGTTGCAACCTTTTAATTGAAAGTCTGGTTTTTCGTGTTTTGACAATAAAAATATATATTAAACAAAAAAACAGTAACAAAGAAAAACTGGTTCTTCGGGAAAGAGAAGTTGTAAATAGGCCTATTTCGTCGCTATATGTAATTAATAAAAACTATTCAAATTATGTATGTACTTTCATTGAGCTAAACATGGCGTAAAAAGATAAAACCCAACAATAATAAAATCATGTTTAACTCAACGAAACTTTGTTATTACGTAGGTTAACAATGATAATATAGGCCACGTTTCACCGGGTTAAACAAGGCGTTATCAGGCAATAATGGTGTCGTGGTTAAACCGGGAAAACCTTGCAACCGTTTTAAATAACACTTGTATGTATGTGCGTGACAAAATCTGAGTGTACGCTAAATTTTCCCGAACATAACGAATAATTTTATTCTATAACAACATCTTTACAAAACTACCCTTATTATCATGTTCATCTACAATGGTATTCGCATGAATGATTATCACTTGTTCCAAGCGCATGATTTGAATCATCCAATAGGCACAAACGTTGAGACTAGATATCTGTCCTACTGCCATCTAGCGACTGCATTCAGAAGTGAATATATATCACAAATAACGTTTTAATGACATATTGAGAAAATACTTGTATGAGATAACTTCACTTATCTTATAAATGCCTTTGTTAAGAACAAGTAATGTTTTAAACTAAACTACCAAACAACGTTTTTTTGGTACAACGAATAATTTTATTACAATTAGGTCAACCTGTTTTTGTCTCTTGCCATAATGACAGAAACAGGTTGACCTACTTGTTTTAAAATCCCTCGATTCAATAAAAAACGTTGCATGGTGGTTTAATTTTAAAAGTTTTGCATGAGTTGGCTGTATAAAGTTAAGTCTAGACAAAGAGTCTGGAACTGTAATTTTAAAAGTGTTGCATGAGTTGGCTGTATAAAGTTAAGTCTAGACAACGAGTCTGGAACTGTAATTTTAAAAGTTTTGCATGAGTTGGCTGTATAAAGTTAAGTCTAGACAACGAGTGTGGAACTGTAATTTTAAAAGTTTTGCATGAGTTGGCTGTATAAAGTTAAGTCTAGACAACGAGTCTGGAACTGCAAGACGTTAGAT
>NW_013675524.1:5752-8170 GCF_000517525.1 Limulus polyphemus
AAAGTTAAGTCTAGACAACGAGCCTGGAACTGCAAGACGTTAGATGTATTTCACTTGCGCGATCTTAAGCCTTTTTTTACTGTTCTTAAGTGAAGAACGTATGAATATAATTTACTTTGATTTCAAGAAAAACAACTTATAAAGTTGCAGTAGTATGTATATAGCAGTTGCATACATAAATCACATTATACATTTTAAGCTTGCTTTACAGAATACAACTTCAAAATTCAGTTTTCTATCATTTTTCATTAAATAATGCTGACATATAATTCAGTATATTTAGAAAGAATATACAGAAGGTTAATTGTGTTTATAGGTGGGGAAAGTCTGGTGATTAAAACCGCAACTTATTAAGTCTTATTTTGTGGTGGAAATGGTTCTCGACATGCACGTGCAAGTGTAAAGTTTAAAATATCATTGCATATTGTAAGTCTGTGTCTAAAATGTTATTTTATTTATAAGTTTAAAGTCTACAATATCATTATACATTGAAAGTTTGTGTCTGACATTTTATTATATTTCCAAGTTTAAAAGTTACTTATATTTCTAAGTTGTCGTATGACTAACGTAGTATTTTAGTTGAAGATTTTATGAGGTATAACATTATATTTATCGCTGATATAATCTACATATTATTAAGACTAGTTGAGGGTACCCGTTAAAGAAGCAAAAATGGTATGAAACACAATGTTGCCTTTCAATGTTGCCTTTTATTAAATCCCTAATGATCTCATCAGAGGCTAGTTGTATATCCTGCTTCCTGGGAGGTAATAATTAACTCATTTAACTGATTAGTTACTTGTATGTGAAACTCAAACCCAAAAGGCTATAAAAAAGGTGGCAATGTGCCCTATTTCAGGGTATTTTTACCCACCTTATCGGGCAAAACTTCTAAGACGAAATAACCCACGTTCACCGTTGTACAGCTTTCAGTTACAATGCACGGTTATCGAGCCAGCCAGCTCTGGGCAATGCAAGCCAAAAGTCGCGAGTTGCAGGTTCGAGTCCTTCCAACGAAAATACTCGCCCTATCAGCCTTAGGGGCATTATAATGTGGCATTCAATCCTACCTTTTATTGGGTAACTTTGAGTAGCTGTCTTACCTTTAGTCTATCAGTTTAAAAAATAGGAACGGCTATCGCAGATAGCCCTCGGATAACTTTGAGCGAAATTCAACAAACTAAACAAAAGTAAAGTTTATAAAGAATAGTGAAAAGTTGCCCTATTTCAGAGTAGTTTTCATTTACCTTCTTGGGCAAAAATATTTAAAACAATATAACCCCGTACATCATCGGAAAGTTTCCAGTTACCATGCAACAAATTGCGGTAATCGAGCGAGCTAACTCTGGGTTATGGATGCTAACAGACATGAACAGGTTCACATACATAATATATCACCTTTATGTATTACGTATTTGAGGATCAGAAGGATAGACGTCTTAAGTTTAACAAAGGCTTCAGGAATTAATTTCCAACTCAAGCCTTGATTTACGTATAAGATATAACAAACAAAGGTTGAAGGTAACGTTATGATCTAATTCAAAGCCCAAGGTTCATTCTAAATACGTTCAAATTAAAATGTTTTAAATAAATGACAAAATTAGAACAAACTAACCAATAAGATATCTTTATTTTCAGTTCACGTTTTTATGGTGAGTAGCTTTTGTGGCTGGTATAGTATCATGTAAAACTATTACATACAACATCTATTGTGGCTAGTATAATATCATGTAAAACTACTGTATACAACATCTATTGTGGCTAGTATAATATCAGGTAAAACTACTGTATACAACATCTATTGTGGTTAGTATAGTATCATGTAAAACTACTACATACAACATCTATTGTAGCTGGTATCGTATTAAGCTAGCTAGGTATATTACAGCTCACGCTACGGAGATGTCTTGGCATTTATAACTTTTATATTGTTTTAAGTGTTGTAACGTTTTCTTCATGAAATCCCTTAGATCAGGAGGCGACAGTAATTGGTACTTAAGTTGAGGGATTGGTAAGTTTTTTATGTTTGTAACAAAGTTGCTATGGACAAGTTCTAGTGATACGTGAGTTCGACTTTATGGTTCTCGCTTGTCAAAACAAGAAATCACGAGAGTTCATGTAGCACTCTGGCGGCAACTGCAGCTACATTATAGGGAAGGTTGGGATAAAAACAGAACAGAAATGTTTATAAATGTTGGATTGCATTTATTGTGCTTAAATGTCCAAAGTTGAAAATCTCTGACCAACAACTAGCCAACAATGATGACATGAATGTTTCAGAAGTATATAAAATGTTCTGACTTTATCCTGAACAAATATCAACAATGATGTCATGAATGTTTCAGAAGTATATGAAATGTTCTGATTTTATCCTGAACAAATAGCCAACAATGATGACATGAATGTTTCAGAAGTATA
>NW_013675524.1:9170-10184 GCF_000517525.1 Limulus polyphemus
GACATGAATGTTTCAGAAGTATATGAAATGTTCTGACTTTATCCTGAACAAATAGCCAACAATGATGACATGAATGTTTCAGAAGTATATAAAATGTTCTGACTTTATCTTGGAAAACACTGTTGAAGTTTATTTTATCAGTTTATTGTAACTGGTACTCGGATGGTGATTTCCCTGTATATTGTTTGTAATGTAAAATACGATGAAAGTCTTCATAAAAATCCGACGTTTAATGATAATACGGCTGAATTTGTTAATGGGTTTCAGGACAATACCAAAAAGTATTTTGTTTTTACGATCTTTATGTTGTACAGACAAAAGACTTCTAAATGTTTAACTTAACCTGACAAACTGTAATCTTGTCGCAGAATGTACCTATTGTTCCACGAAATAGGTTTACATAAAAACTGAAATAGGTATATACATGAACTGAAATCAGTATACATCAGGACTGAAATAGGTATACATAAAAACTGAAATAGGTATACATCAGGACTGAAATAGGTATATACAAGAACTGAAATAGGTATACATAAGGACTGAAATAGGTATACATAAGGGACTGAAATAGGTATATACAAGAACTGAAATAAGTATACATAAGGACTGAAATAGGTATACATAAAAACTGAAATAGGTATACATAAGAATTGAGTTATCAATGTTTGTATTACTCCACTCAACAGTCTAATGTTTGAGTTACCTATTTAGTAGTCTGATGTTTGAGTTATCAATATTTGAGCTACCCATTCAGCAGTCTAATGTTTGAGTTACCCATTCAGCAGTCTGATGTTTGAGTTATCCATTCAGGAGTCTGATGTTTGAGTTATCAATGTTTATGTTGATCTCATGAGATTTAACATTTTATTCCATTTGCTGTGGTTTTTCACTAATTGCTACACACGATATTGTGTTCCTTTATTACTGTTTAAAAGTAAACCTTCACACGATATTGTGTTCCTTTATTACTGTTTAAAAGTAAACCTTCCCTGGACTGCTTTATGTAACCATTCG
>NW_013675524.1:11120-14024 GCF_000517525.1 Limulus polyphemus
ACACGATATTGTGTTCCTTTATTACTGTTTAAAAGTAAACCTTCCCTGGACTGCTTTATGTAACCATTCGGACCGGAAAGCTGGTTGC
This sequence comes from Limulus polyphemus, assembly GCF_000517525.1. Taxonomy (NCBI): domain Eukaryota; kingdom Metazoa; phylum Arthropoda; class Merostomata; order Xiphosura; family Limulidae; genus Limulus; species Limulus polyphemus. The sequence goes on from NW_013675524.1 coordinate 11,209, forward strand.
CAAGGCTACATGAAGGTTTCACGTGTACTTCTGCATGAGCAACCAGCTGCATGTCGCCCATGGCAACCATCTGACCCCGGATTCACGCTGAGCTTTTGTTGTAGTCGCCATCTTCTTGATTAGGTCAGATTTAATGGTGGCAGTGTGTATAACTTGTGTTATCCGAATCAGTTTTTTACACATTATCGCTTTGGGATGTAAGCATGTAACAGGTGACCCTATTCCTGATCGACGACACTGATTCATGGTGTGCTTATCTGTGTGCTTACACAGTATATGGATTGGAACGACCAATATGGATGGCATGTTAGGAAAAGTTTGGGAACAAAGAAAACTTCTGTGCTGTTTGCTCGTACAATTGGAATACTTGTTCTTTGACCCTGAACTAAGCCTACATTGAGTGTTAAAAGATAAACTGATAGTTTACGAATGGGAAAACACCTGTTATTATTACAGGTAATTGAGCTAATGACCAGTTTGGTGCGTCAGCTTTTTTGATTGACGTGTATGTATATTTCACTACTAATTACAGACTGCTTTGTATTCGGCAAATGTTTCTTCACAAATCACGAAACGCTCTTTTTAATAGGCCGCCTCAACAGACGGTTTTGTTGACATAAAGACACCATATTGCTTCGTCGGGATTGGCTACAACTTAAAGCTTAGGGAGAATGTCAAACCTGATGAATGGGCGGTTCACGCTAAGCTCTAGAGATTCGGGGAGGTGACGTCATCGTCCCACCAATCACAAAATGACTCAGAGCGCCAGCTCACCAGTATTATAATCACAAAACGAAGTGAACATTTTTCTATCGTCGATCTAAATCTTTTTTTTTCCTTCATTAGCTATAAATTCTTGTAAGTGAATGATCTAGGTGAAAATATCCGAATTTAGTGTTAAGCTTCGTAAAGTGTTGTTTTGTACAGGTAACTAGAGACTTGAGATATATTTGTAATACCAATCAATTACTGCAAGCGTTTTTCAAATAACACTAGGGCCTGTGATCTAATAATGATCGTGTAAGTTTAACACTAGGGCTTCTGATCTAATAATGATCGTGTAAGTTTAACACTAGGGCTTGTGATCTGATAATGATCGTCTAAGTTTAACACTAGGGCTTGTGATCTGATAATGATCGTCTAAGTTTAACACTAGGGCCTGTGATCTAATAATGAACGTGTAGGTTTAACACTAGGGCTTGTGATCTAATAATGATCGTGTAAGTTTAACACTAGGGCTTGTGATCTGATAATGATCGTGTAAATTTAACACTAGGGCTTCTGATCTAATAATGATCGTGTAAGTTTAACACTAGGGCTTCTGATCTAATAATGATCGTGTAAGTTTAACACTAGGGCTTGTGATCTGATAATGATCGTGTAAGTTTAACACTAATAATGTTTGTGTAGGTTTAACACTAGGGCTTGTGATCTAATAATGCTCGTGTAACTTTAACACTAATAATGATTGTGTAGGTTTAACACTAGGGTTTGTTATCTAATAATAGTCGTGTAAATTTTACACTAGGGTTTGTTATCTAATAATGGTCGTGTAAGTTTAACACTAGGGCTTGTTATCTTATAATGGTCGTGTAAGTTTCACACTAGGGTTTGTTATCTTATAATGGTCGTGTAGGTTTAACACTAATAATGATTGTGTAGGTTTAACACTAGGGTTTGTTATCTAATAATGGTCGTGTAAATTTTACACTAGGGTTTGTTATCTAATAATGGTCGTGTAAGTTTAACACTAGGGTTTGTTATCTAATGATGGTCGTGTAAGTTTAACACTAGGGCTTATTATCTTATAATGGTCGTGTAAGTTTAACACTAGGGCTTGTTATCTTATAATGGTCGTGTAAATTTTACACTAGGGTTTGTTATTTTATAATGGTCGTGTAAGTTTCACACTAGGGTTTGTTATCTTATAATGGTCGTGTAGGTTTAACACTAATAATGATTGTGTAGGTCTAACACTAGGGTTTGTTACCTAATAATGGTCGTGTAAATTTTACACTAGGGTTTGTTATCTAATAATGGTCGTGTAAGTTTAACACTAATAATGGTAGTGTAAGTTTAACACTGCAGTTTATAAGTTAATAATCTTGTGTAATTTTAACACTGGGAGTTATTCTCTAATAATAATCATCTAACTTAACACTCGGTTTATGAGTTAATATAATCGTGTGTAAGTTTAACATTGGGGCTTATGCTCTAATAATAATCATCTAACTTAACACCCGGTTTATGAGTTAATATAATATTGTGTAAGTTTAACACTGGGGGTTATTCTCTAATAATAATCATCTAACTTAACACCCGGTTTATGAGTTAATATAATCTTGTGTAAGTTTAACACTGGGGCTTATCAGGATGTAAGTTTGATACTGGAGTTTATAAGCTACTGATAAACATGTATTTGAGGAAAGTTTAAATATTGTTAGGATTTTCTGGATCAGTTCATATAGGAGTTGGCAGGATAAACTCTGTGTGTTTGGTATCAATAGTCGTCTTCCTTTGCTTGAAACAATGAAATATTTATTATGGATGAGAAAGATAAACCGTGGCAGACTAAATTACCCGGAAAGATTTTAGGAGGTTGATGGGACCACCCTATGGTTGAGTTGGCAGGATAAACTCTGTGTGTTTGGTATCAATAGTCGTCTTCCTTTGCTTGAAACAACGAAATATTTATTATGGGTGAGAAAGATAAACCGTGGCGGACTAAATTACCCGGAAAGGTTTTAGGAGGTTGATGGGACCGACCCTATGGTTGAGTTGGCAGATCGATCTCTCGCAAGTTCATCTTCTTATCG
>NW_013675524.1:14034-18602 GCF_000517525.1 Limulus polyphemus
AGGTTTAACACTAGGGCTTGTGATCTGATAATGATCGTGTAAGTTTAACACTAATAATGTTTGTGTAGGTTTAACACTAGGGCTTGTGATCTGATAATGATCGTGTAAGTTTAACACTAATAATGTTTGTGTAGGTTTAACACTAGGGCTTGTGATCTGATAATGATCGTGTAAGTTTAACACTAATAATGTTTGTGTAGGTTTAACACTAGGGCTTGTGATCTGATAATGTTCGTGTAACTTTAACACTAATAATGTTTGTGTAGGTTTAACACTAAGGCTTGTGATCTAATAATGTTCGTGTAACTTTAACACTAATAATGATTGTGTAGGTTTAACACTAGGGTTTGTTATCTAATAATGGTCGTGTAGGTTTAACACTAATAATGATTGTGTAGGTCTAACACTAGGGTTTGTTATCTAATAATAGTCGTGTAAATTTTACACTAGGGTTTGTTATCTAATAATGGTCGTGTAAGTTTAACACTAATAATGGTAGTGTAAGTTTAACACTGCAGTTTATAAGTTAATAATCTTGTGTAATTTTAACACTGGGGGTTATTCTCTAATAATAATCATCTAACTTAACACTCGGTTTATGAGTTAATATAATCTTGTGTAAGTTTAACATTGGGGCTTATGCTCTAATAATAATCATCTAACTTAACACCCGGTTTATGAGTTAATATAATCTTGTGTAAGTTTAACACTGGGGCTTATCAGGATGTAAGTTTGATACTGGAGTTTATAAGCTACTGATAAACATGTATTTGAGGAAAGTTTAAATATTGTTAGGTTTTCCTGGATCAGTTCATATAGGAGTTGACAGGATAAACTCTGTGTGTTTGGTATCAATAGTCGTCTTCCTTTGCTTGAAACAACGAAATATTTATTATGGGTGAGAAAGATAAACCGTGGCGGACTAAATTACCCGGAAAGGTTTTAGGAGGTTGATGGGACCACCCTATGGTTGAGTTGGCAGATCGATCTCTCGCAAGTTCATCTTCTTATCGAGAGGAACGTTTCGGGATGCCCGTGGAGATCTTATTGTTTCCCTTCAGTTTTATGAGGCGCAGATACATAAAACACATTATTAACTACGATAGCTCGTAGTGGTGCGAGCCACGTGTCGAAAGTGGAGTAGATATCGGACTCCTATCTTCCTTTGCGTGCTCGCTAACAAGAGACAATAGACTTTCATGAACAATAACCCGATTTCAAGCTCAGTCGTAATGCAATTTACTGTCACGTTGTAGAATATATCACACGTTGAAAGAGACCAAGTTGTGCTTAGCGTGTTGTAGTCTTAACAGTCAAACTGAGGGTTATCATGTTGTAGTTTGAATAGTCCAACTGAGGGTTATCATGTTGTAGTTTGAACAGTCAAACTGAGGGTTATCGTGTTGGAGTCTGAACAGTCAAACTAAGGGTTATCGTGTTGTAGTTTGAACAGTCAAACTAAGGGTTATCGTGTTGTAGTTTGAACAGTCAAACTAAGGGTTATCGTGTTGTAGTTTGAACAGTCAAACTGAGGGTTATCGTGTTGGAGTCTGAACAGTCAAACTAAGGGTTATCGTGTTGTAGTTTGAACAGTCAAACTAAGGGTTATCATGTTGGAGTCTGAACAGTCAAACTAAGGGTTATCATGTTGGAGTCTGAACAGTCAAACTAAGGGTTATCGTGTTTATCAACACAACATATTTTAAAGGACTTCTATTTGTAAACACGGAATGTTTCAAACTTTATATATATATACATCTTATCAATAAACTCGTAGCTCTATCCACCGTGATTTTTATAATTACATAGGTTCATATACTAGTGTTTGAAACGTTGCTTAAATTACATAGCTTCATATACTAGTGTTTGAAACGTTGCTTAAATTACATAGGTTCATATACTAGTGTTTGAAACGTTGCTTAAATTACATAGCTTCATATACTAGTGTTTGAAACGTTGCTTAAATTACATAGGTTCATATACTAGTGTTTGAAACGTTGCTTAAATTACATAGGTTCATATACTAGTGTTTGAAACGTTGCTTAAATTACATAGGTTCATATACTAGCGTTTGAAACGTTGCTTAAGTTACACAGGTTCATATACTAGTGTTTGAAACGTTGCTTAAATTACATAGGTTCATATACTAGTGTTTGAAACGTTGCTTAAATTACATAGGTTCATATACTAGTGTTTGAAACGTTGCTTAAATTACATAGGTTCATATACTAGTGTTTGAAACGTTGCTTGAATTACATATAAGGAAAACTTTATGGGTTTGAATAATATGATAGTAAGATGTAGCTGCACTCCTGCCCTCCGGTGGCGTAACGGTAAGCTTGATGGAAAAATTGGGACTAAATCCCTGTGGTAGGCACAGTGCAGACAGCTTTATACTTAACAAGAAACAAACAAACAGAGCAATAACTTTCCTCTTACTTGTACCTCATATTCTATTAAATTGTTTTACTGTATAATTTGTATAACTTTATAACGTAAAGAACAATATAATATGACAAACACACTACCTGTACAATATCTCATGCCGACGAAGCCTTTCGCCCAGTACCAGGGCTCATCAGGCCGGCTGAGACACAACACATACAGTAGTGATCTAGGCGATGTTTATATTATAAATTTTCATGAACAACAACTGCTATAGTGTGAACTAGATTATCATGAACATCAACTGATATGGTGTGAACTAGATTGTCATGAACAACAACTGCTATGGTGTGAACTAGATTATCACGAACAACAACTGCTATGGTGTGAACTAGATTATCACGAACAACTGCTATGGTGTGAACTAGATTGTCATGAACAACAACTGATATAGTGTGAACTAGATTGTCATGAACAACAACTGCTATGGTGTGAACTAGATTGTCATGAACAACAACTGCTATAGTGTGAACTAGATTGTCACGAACAACAACTGCTATGGTGTGAACTAGATTGTCACGAACAACAACTTTTATGGTGTGAACTAGATTAAATAAGTGAACCGTAGTTATTATCAATTTTATTTAAGCCATTTACAAGATAAATTAGAGACCTGATATCTCCTCGTCTCCAGAACTGATAAAATCATGCAGCGAACATAAATACAGCTCGTTAAATACAAAGAAAACCTAATTCATATCTCCACTCGTATCTCGATTTCTTTTTCATTAACACTTTTAATTTGATAAAATATTACTGTTCCTATATTAGGAATTTCTGGTATAAGTCTTTAAACTGTGGAAGTTCACTGAGTATTTAACAATTAATATATATTTTCGATAGATTCTGACATCGACACCTGCTGGCCAAACGTAGAACTATACAGTTAGAGGTTTGTTTTTCTTAATAAATTAACAAAACGTTTTCTCCAGGAATGGACGCCAGATAATAAATCACAACCACCACTGAACCAAATTTTCTTTCTTTATTTATGTATTTACCGAACTTACGACATCGAGTATCGTGTAGCGATGTTATGGTTTTGTTTCTTCAGACAAAGTTAGACAAAGATAAATCCACCAGAGTCTACTCCTTTGAGAATTTCGCTGCTCCGCTCTGTAAGATGCATGGATTTAAACCTCCTGGCGTGTTCGTGCTCCGCCACCGTACGTGCCTTAATTCATGGGCATCGTAGTTGGAACGTAGCTCGAAACAAACTTTGACTGCTCGAGTACAAATCGATAAATATAACTTTCCAAGGTTTAAGGTCTAATATCCTATGCTAGGGGAAACATGCGCAACCGATGAGTCCCCTGTGGTGACCGTTGTAGATTTGGTGTTCTTGCGGCCAAGTAATCATTCGCTTGCTAAATTTAGGGATTTTTGAAACATTTTAGATGTTTATATTATTTCTTGCGCAGCATCATATTATCTTCTTGTGGGGGAGGGGGATGTGGAGTAACCGTTGACACATTTCTGTTTATCTATAGACTATAGTGCTCCGAAACATTTCTTTAAAAAAATTGAAATCTTGTAATTATTTTCTACTTTACATGCTTTCCTAAATCATGTGTTACAAACATGGTTACATGGAGTCAGAGTTCCCACAGTTACCTCTTTAATTTAACTCATTGGAGTTTTGTGTTCCTACAGTTGGTGTTTATCCGTTGTTATACTGGTATGTTGATCCATTGTTGTACTTGTATGTTGAGCTATTCTTGTGTGATATGTTTATCCGTTGTTGTATTGGTATATTGAGTCATTGTTGTATTGGTATATTGAGAACCAATACAACAATGACTCAATATACCAATACAACAACGGATAAACATATCACACAAGAATAGCTCAACATACAAGTACAACAATGGATCAACATACCAGTATAACAACGGATAAACACACCAATACAACAATGACTCAATATACCAATACAACAACGGATAAACATATCACACAAGAATAGCTCAACATGCAAGTACAACAATGGATCAACATACCAATACAACAATGACTCAATATACCAATACAACAACGGATAAACATATCACACAAGAATGGCTCAACATGCAAGTACAACAATGGATCAACATACCAATACAACAATGACTCAATATACCAAT
>NW_013675524.1:19210-21261 GCF_000517525.1 Limulus polyphemus
ATAAAATATAACCGTCACAGAATCGACTTCAATCACAGAAAACTCACCCAAATCAACTGTATATAAATCAAAACGTTGTGTAGAAAATAACAACACAACTTTTTAATCATAAAATATAACCGTCACAGAATCGACTTCAATCACAGATAACTCACCCAAATCAACTGTATATAAATCAAAACGTTGTGTAGAAAATAACAACACAACTTTTTAATCATAAAATATAACCGACACAGAATCGACTTCAATCACAGATAACTCACCCAAATCAACTGTATATAAATCAAAACGTTGTGTAGAAAATAACAACACAACTTTTTAATCATAAAATATAACCGACATAGGATCGACTTCAATCACCGAAAACTCACCCAAATCAACTGTATATAAATTCGTACAAACTAAATCAAAACATTTATATTTATATTCTAACAAATACATTCAAACTGACTCAATCTAACTATATGTAAGTTATTACAAACTCACTCAAACCAACTATATGTAAGTTATTACAAACTCACTCAATCCAACTATATGTAAGTTATTACAAACTGACTCAATCCAACTATATGTAAGTTATTACAAACTCACTCAAACCAATTGTATGTAACTAGCTTAGTCAACCCAAGTGTATTTAAGTTCGTACAAACTCAGTCAGAATATACGGTTACTGAAACCTATCAACACTTAGTTAACACAAGTGTTACATAACAACTGCCTAGGTAATATAACCAAATCTTTCAGCAAGATGAAAAATATAAAACTATTTTTTTAAACATTATTTTGGGGAAGTATTATTACTAATACTTTTATTCAGCCCATACAGAAAAAATAAACAGGAGGTGAAACATGGGTATTGGTAGACAATATCTTTGTCTTTATAGATGAAACACGAGTATTGTTAGACAATGTCTTTGTCTTTATAGGTGAAACACGAGTATTGGTAGACAATATCTTTGTCTTTATAGGTAAAACATGGGTATTGGTAGACAATATCTTTGTCTTTATAGGTGAAACACGAGTATTGGTAGACAATATCTTTGTCTTTATAAGTGAAACACGAGTATTGGTAGACAATATCTTTGTCTTTATAGGTGAAACACGGGTATTGGTAGACAATATCTTTGTCTTTATAGGTGAAACACGGGTATTGGTAGACAATATCTTTGTCTTTATAGGTGAAACACGAGTATTGGTAGACAATATCTTTGTCTTTATAGGTGAAACATGGGTATTGGTAGACAATATCTTTGTCTTTATAGGTGAAACATGGGTATTGGTAGACAATATCTTTGTCTTTATAGGTGAAACATGGGTATTGGTAGACAATATCTTTGTCTTTATAGGTGAAACACGAGTATTGGTAGACAATATCTTTGTCTTTATAGGTGAAACATGGGTATTGGTAGACAATATCTTTGTAGGTATAAACATGATATTTTTTCATATGTATTTTATCATGTAAACATTAGTAGAAGCTAGGAGGAAATAAGTGAGAAGAAAAAGTTACCTTCTACTGTGTTTGTCAGCTTGAATCAGTCCCCTGGAAACCTTGGTGTAAATATACCTTCCACAGTGTTTGTCAGCTTGAATTAGTCCCTTGGAAACCTTGGTGTAAATATACCTTCTACTGTGTTTGTCAGCTTGAATTAGTCCCTTGGAAACCTTGGTGTAAATATACCTTCTACTATGTTTGTCAGCTTGAATTAGTCCCTTGGAAACCTTGGTGTAAATATACCTTGCTGACAAACATAGTAGGGGGACTGATTCAAACACCAAGGTTTCCAAAACTATACCTTCTACTGTGTTTGTCAGCTTGAATCAGTCCCCTGGAAACCTTGGTGTAAATATACCTTCTACTATGTTTGTCAGCTTGAATTAGTCCCTTGGAAACCTTGGTGTAAATATACCTTCTACTATGTTTGTTAGTTTGAATTAGTCCCCTGGAAACCTTGGTGTAAATATACCTTCTACTGTGTTTGTCAGCTTGAATCAGTCCCCTGGAAACCTTGGTGTAAATATACCTTCTACTGTGTTTGTCAGCTTGAATC
>NW_013675524.1:21593-23872 GCF_000517525.1 Limulus polyphemus
TCTGTTGGTGATGTTAGAGTTATGTTATACCTTCTGTTGGTCATGTTAGAGTTATGTTATACTTTCTGTTGGTGATGTTAGAGTTATGTTATACCTTCTGTTGGTCATGTTAGAGTTATGTTATACTTTCTGTTGGTGATGTTAGAGTTATGTTATACCTTCTGTTGGTCATGTTAGAGTTATGTTATACTTTCTGTTGGTGATGTTAGAGTTATGTATAATTTCTGTTGGTGATGTTAGAGTTATGTTATACATCCTGTTGGTGATGTGTGGAGAGTTATCTTGTACCTTCTGTTGATGATGTTGGAGAGTTATGCTGTACATCCTGTTGGTGATGTTGTAGCGTTATCTTGTACCTGCTGTTGGTGATGTTGGAGTTATGTTATAACACTAGTTGATATTATTGAAGGATTGAGTTATATCTCCAGTAGGTGTTGTTGGGATGACTTCAGATGTTGGTAGTCTAAGATTCTAAGAAGTCTCCAGTAGGTGTTGTTGGATGACTTCAGATGCTGTTCTTAGAATCTTAGACTATGTCTCCAGTAGGTGTTGTTGGGATGACTTCAGATGCTGTTCTTAGAATCTTAGACTATGTCTCCAGTAGGTGTTGTTGGGATGACTTCAGATGCTGTTCTTAGAATCTTAGACTATGTCTCCAGTAGGTGTTGTTGGGATGACTTCAGATGCTGTTCTTAGAATCTTAGACTATGTCTCCAGTAGGTGTTGTTGGGATGTGAATCAATTCCCCCGGAAACCTTGGTGTAAATATACCTTCTACTATGTTTGTCAGCATGAATCAATCCCCCGGAAACACTGGTGTAAAGGCATAGATATCCAGTGCTTAGAAGAAATTTCGTTTGTGGAGGCTGTTTTTTATATTTAAGTTTTATTTAAATTTTGTTGTTTGAAGATAAATTGTTTTGTCACTCACATGTTATTCGAAATAAAACTTTCACATTTTATCTTGAGTTGTGTTGATTTTTAAGAATGCCGACTAGACGTTTTTATGTGTTTAATCTACAAAATTCATCCAACCTATGGTTTCTATATCGACTCCAAACAATTGTTTTCTACGGTTCTTTTCAACTGTATCGGCTACTATCGAGCACACAGACGCGACGCTGCTCAAAAAATACTATCAAAACGGTATCGTGGAGAACTTGAATTTTTCTGTTGACGAAAGAGAGCCTTGAAGTAAGAGTATGGTTAGAGCAAGCTTCCGTTTCTTAGTGTAAAACTACACCTATATCATAAATTTAAAGACCCCTGATATTGGATTACAACAAGACGGTGATTGAACAAGCCAGTCTTAGTGCCATGTAAACAGTGACTCCTCGGGGAGACCGTTTTTATTATTTATTTTATTTCACACTAAGGAACAATAACCTGCTTATATATAGAAAAAACCAGTTATTTTTACTTTGTTATTTCTCACTAGAGAATGTTTTAGCTAAATTAATCTATTATGTCTGCTTCACCTTAAGAACTGTACTAACAATAGGTGGCGTTAGTTGCTTTATCTGAATTGACCTCAACTAGATGAATTGTCTCACTTATTATGTTTGGAAACACTTTGTTGAAAACGTATTGTTGAGTATTTTAAGTACGCTTTTTATCCTACAGTTGATTAAATATAGATATTTATAAACAGAATTTCCCGCTTTAGGTTCATTTAAATTCATAAATATGTTACATCATAAAATGTAGGTTACTTTCCTAAACTTGCATCACCTAAACTGTTATACATTTTTTGTCATTCTGTAATTATGATTACTATTACATATTTGTCAACAGCTATGTTCGTTACCTTGACATCAGTTGCTACGTTACCTCTAATGACCATTTATTATGAACACGAAACGCTTTCTGTAAAACTCTTCAGATTCCAGTCTTATTGTAACATCTTTAATAATGTTAAAATGTTAAATAGTATTAGGAATTTCGCTATGCACGAGGCCAATTAATGTCCTTGAATAATGTAGCAACTAAGACGAGAGACACCAGTGTAGAATAACATTAAAAAACGTAATAATGTTTAGTGGTTGTGAAATAAAGCAGGTTTACTTTAGATGTATTCTAGTTCCGAGAAGTAACACTGACAAACAAAGTAACCTGAACAAACATTTGAAATTATTTACAGGATATTTCTAACAGTGTACCTCGAGGAAAAAACCCATACCTCCAAAAATAGCGATTGAAGGCATTATCGATTGGAGACATAGCCTAAAACTGTGAGAGTAGCCTTCGAAGAGCTGACAAACATAGTAGAAGGTATATTT
>NW_013675525.1:0-1931 GCF_000517525.1 Limulus polyphemus
TTGTAAGTATATTTACCCCTTATGTAAGTATACTTACCCTTTATGTAAGTATATTTACCCTTTATGTAAGTATACTTACCCTTTATGTAAGTATATTTACCCTTTATGTAAGTATACTTACCCTTTATGTAAGTATACTTACCCTTTATGTAAGTATATTTACCCTTTATGTAAGTATATTTACCCTTTATTATTCATTTTCTATTTTATGAATCTTTGGATGAATATATGTATATTAGGTCGTCAAGAAATAAATGTCGCATTTTGGAACACTTTCATTAACCACACCCCCAAAAAACGTACATCACTTATAATAGTTAAACGAATCGCCTAAACGTCACGTTAGTGTAGCCTATGTAATGTATAAAGTTTAGTATACTGTAACATTCGGCATGTAATGCTGTTTGTATACAAGAAGGAAAACAATGCCTCTGTAGCCACAAAGAATACCAAAGAAGTTTATGGAAATGTTTTGAATGTTCGTTAGTGTCAACGACGGTTCAGCAAATTTCGTTCAAGTGACTTTAGCCTTAAAAACTGTGATGACAGGGGATGACATGTTGGAATTGATACTGATGCTCTGAAGACGTTTGTTGAGTCTAATCCAAGGCAACACACTCGTGAAATGGCCCTAATATTGCATGACTCTTATGAAACAATACCTAAACATCTAAGGAATATCGGAAAACTTCATTCAGAAGGTGTTTGGGTGCCTCACGAACTCTCCGATGATCATCGTTTCCAACGTTGCTTCGTCTCTTCTGGCGCGTAATGCGCGTGAATCATTTTTGGACAGAATTGTGACCAGTTGATGAAAAATGGATTCTCCATGCGAATATTAAACGCCAAAAACAATGGCTCAGTCCTAGACAAGAACCACTTACGACCCGAAAACCCGGATTCCACCCACAGAAAGTGATGCTTGCATTTGATGGGACATCAAAGGAGTAATTCATTTCGAACTCCTCAATCCACAGTGAACTGTCAATGCAGAGATCTATAGTCAGAAACTGGAACGTTTAAATCAAGCTCTTCATCAGAAACGCCCTTCCCTCGTCAATGGCACAATCAAATTACCATCTTTTTCGTTCGCTGCAACATCTTAATGGGAAAACGTATGCAAGTGTGAAAGGTGTTAAACACATGTTTTTTGCTTCAAAGTCAACTAAATTCTTTAATCAGGGCAATAACAACCTGATTGTCAGATGGAAAAGCATCATCAATAAGAATGGAGACTATTACATTTAATAAATGTTTTGATATATACGTTGTTCGGGTTTTTTCATCTAAAAAAAGCGACATTAATTTCTTGACGACCTAATATTTATTATTTTTATGTAGGAATTGGACCCACTATCCATTAGTCCTAGAAAAACGGACGTATTAGAGGACCACACATGTTTACAGCTCGGTGTTTATTACTTTCACCCCTTTCACACAAAATGAAGTGGAAATGATCAGTGATTATGCAAGTCGGAAAAGGAGTAAGTTTTTTTTTCATGAAATTATTTTCATGCTTCTCATTATAGTTATTAACAACTTTTCTTTTTCAGACATCCAGACGATTCAAGAGTTCTTGTTCCGAAGATAAATGATAATCTGTGTTGTGTTCTAGTTATTAAACACTGATGATAACCTGTGCTGTGTTCTAGTTATTAAACACTGATGATAACCTGTGTTGTGTTCTAGTTATTAAACACTGATGATAACCTGTGCTGTGTTCTAGTTATCAAACACTGATGATAACCTGTGTTGTGTTCTAGTTATTAAACACTGATAATAACCTGTGTTGTGTTCTAATTATTAAACACTGGTGATAACCTGTGTTGTGTTCTAGTTATTAAACGGTGATGATAACCTGTGTTGTGTTCTAGTTACTAAACACTGGTGATAACCTGTGTTGTGTTCTAGTTATTAAACACTGATAATAA
>NW_013675525.1:2877-8265 GCF_000517525.1 Limulus polyphemus
AACAGCCACGTATCAGGTTACATGTCAAGTAAAGAGCCACGTATCAGGTTACACGTCAAGTAAACAGCCACGTATCAGGTTACATGTCAAGTAAAGAGCCACGTATCAGGTTACACGTCAAGTAAACAGCCACGTATCAGGTTACACGTCAAGTAAACAGACATGTATTAGGTTACACGTCAAGCAAACAGCCATATATATTCCATGCCCTTTTTCCCGTCTCGATCACATTATGGTCTACGTCGCTATTCAGGACTAAACAGATAACTGTTATATCACGCTAATTGCCAGGTTAATTTTCAGTGATGTGTCCTGTACCAGTTTCAGTGTCTAAATAGACTTCTCATATTCTTAAGTTCCATGAGAGTAAACTGCTTCTGGGAATAATCAGATACATTATATATCAAGTATACAGTTAAAACACGCGCTTTGTATCAAGTTAAAGTAACATCTCACTTTCCTGTAGTTAAAACACGTGCTTTGTATCAAGTTAAAGTAATATATCACTTTCCTGTAGTTAAAACACGTGCTTTGTATCAAGTTAAAGAAACATCTCATTTTCCTGTAGTTAAAACACGTGCTTTCTATCAAGTTAAAGTAATATATCACTTTCCTGTAGTTAAATCACGTGCTTTGTATCAAGTTAAAGAAACATCTCACTTTCCTGTAGTTAAAACACGCGTCTTGTATCAAGTTAAAGTAACATCTCACTTTTGTTCAGTTTAGAAGACAAACATAATTATCATTTACCATACAATTTTGTCAAACGTGTACAAATGAATTAAACAGTAAGATTAAACAATATTATAGTATATAACCATAAACATTTTGTACTATCAGTAATCAAATTATGAAAACGTTTCTGACCTACTTTGCTGATGTTTGGATTTAATATTATGCAGAAAGTTAGTAGTGTAAATCAGGTTTTGTATTGTCAGTATTTCTTGAATAATATAAGAGGCTAAGCTTGACCAAGATTTATCTGAACTTTAAACATTGGTCATATATTCGTCAGTGACTTTTAAAACGTACATACACTTCTTGGAGCTTTAAAATCTGTGATTCCTGGTGCAAAATCTCTCGGTGGATTATTATTAATGTATGTATTCAATCAGTAACGATAACTGAACGCATGAGAAGTCCTTTGTCTTAGATTGTAATATGTATAAAGATAATTTACAACTGTCATGGATATCACGAGCATGATATGTTCTGGAGATTAACAAAATGAAGAGGAATTTGACGAATATTTCAGATCCAATTACTTTGAGCGTCCCATATGTGCTATATATATGGAAATCTGTTTTATCTAACAAAGCATATGACTGAACACAACGATACCTCGTAAATGTTATTGCACTGGGTAACTGGAATTCTGAAGAAACAACATCGTGTTGTTCAAATGAGGACACGTTAGAAAAATGGGAAATATGACGGATATTCATCTTTTGAAGAAAATGGTTTTATATAATCATTGGTTCGCAATTAAAGGTCCTTTTCAGGTCCATCAGTTTTTGAGAAAGAACTTAAAAGCTTTGTATTTGTTTCAGATCTGCGTAATTTTTAAGTTAAACGCGTCTCTTTGATCTAGTGTTTTGTACTTTAAAGTTAATGTTTTGCATAAAATTACAGGTGCTGTGAGGTTATTATAACAAAATGATAAGTGTTGATATTTAATTCTTTTATTGCCTGTAATAGAAAAAATTACTTAATTGATTGGCTACTCTCCAGTGGTACAGCAATAAGTCTGCGGACTGATAAGGTGGGCACAGAACAGATAGCCCATTGTGTAGCTTTGTGCTTAACTATAAATAAAACTGATTGGATTTGTTCTACAGTAAGACATTGATATATAAAAGAATAAAAACAAGGCTATAGAGGTCATGAAGGCAGTCGTAATACAATGCCTTGCATAACTATTCACTCCCAACCAATAATGTCACATTTTGATGAAATACAAATAATGTAAAATTTTTTTAATAAACTCTTTTTTTATTCAAAACTCTAATGATTAAACTTAACAGTGTTATGTGTGAGGGAGGTTGAATGTCAGCAATGGGATGGTGTAATAGTTGTCCATTCTTCCTGGCAAAATTGTTCCAATTCTGACAAGTTCGTTGGGGATCGTTGATGGACTGCTGTCTTCAAGTCGCACCATAAATTTTCCATTAGATTCAAGTTAGGACTTTGACTGGACCACTCCAGGACATTCACTTTCTTCTTTTGAAATCGCTCCATTGTGCTTCGGGTCATTGTCCAGCTGAAATGTGAATTTTTTAACCCAGTTTTAGATTACTGACTGACTCAAGCAGGTTTTCTTCTAGGATTTGCCTGTACCTTGCACCATCCATCTTCCCTCAACCCTGACAAGCTTCCCAGTACCTGCTGATGAGAAGCATCCCCATAACATGATGCTGCCGCAACCATGCTTAACAGTTGAGATGGTGTTAACTGGGTGATGTGTTGAGTTAGGCTTGCGCCAAACATAACGCTTTGAAATTTAGACCAAAAGGCTCAATTTTTGTCTCGTCTAACTATAAAACCTTCTGCCACATGTCTGCAGTATCATTTACATGCTTTATCGCAAACTCCATACGAGATTTAAGATGATTCTTTTTCAGTAATGGCTTCTTTCTTGCCACTCGTCCATACAGGCCAGCTTTGTGTAAGGACCGGATATTGTTGATGTATGAACATTGACTCCCATCTCAGACATGGAACTTTGCAGATCTTTCAAAGTCACTGTTGGCTTCCCTAACTAGTTTTCTGCTTGCTCGGCTGCTTATTTTGGAAGAACGACGTGATCTGAGTAGCGACTGAGTGGTATGAATTACATTGCACTTCTTAATGATGGACTTCACCATACTAAAAGGGATAAGCTACTTGGAAATTTTCTTGTAACCTTCTCCTGGTCTGTGCTTCTCTACCACTTTAACCCTGATTTGTTTTGAAAGATCCTTGGTCTTCATGGTTGGTTTGTCGTATCACTATTTTTGTTGTGGCTTGAACAGGTGCATTTACACTGAGGTTAAGTTAAACCACTTTAATTACACACATACAGAGACCATTATACTAATTTTGTGACCTTGCAAACTAATCTTTTGCACTTGAACTGATTTAGGGTTGCCGTAGCAATTGAGAATATTCTAATTTTCTTTAAAACCTAACTTACTTACATAATATCAGCGTTTTTTAGCTTTCTCAGTTTAAGTAGATTGTGTAGATTCTACATATAACGTCTCATTTGAAAGTTTCATGATTGCAAGCTCAGACAGCAACAAAACACTGAAACTTTTCAGGGGGAGGGGAATAGTTTTGCAAGGCACTGTATAATTTATTAAAAATATTTCCTATGAGATATTTATTAATGTATGTAGAATATTATTATTTATAAAGAATAAAATTTACCAATATAAAATCATAGAATACAAGGATTATAATATAAAGTTCCAAAGGAGAATACACATAACTATTTTTGTTATTTAGCACCAAAAATATTTAATAATTTACCTTTATGTATAAAAATTAAAAACATATAACTAAAGTTAAGGTACTAATAAGATACTTTTGTATAAATATAAAAAATATGAATATATATTTAACACACTAACATGAATTAATATTGTTTTTAAGTTAAGTGTGATTAAGTAAAATACTGAATAATTAAAGTTATTAATCCGGATGAACTACAAGATCTGTTGTTAATTATTATTCAATTTGTATTGTATTGTTTTGTATTTATAAATCAGTTCCACTTGTATTGTATAATAATCTTCTTTTACGTAGTTCTAGTGAGATGTTATTTTAACTTGATAAAAATAGCATGTTTTAACTACAGGAAAATGAGATGTTACTTTAACTTGATAAAAAGAGCATGTTTTAACTACAGGAAAATGAGATGTTACTTTAACTTGATAAAAAGAGCATGTTTTAACTACAGGAAAGTGAGTTATTACTTAACTTGATACATGGTGCATGTTTTAACTACAGGATAGTGAGATGTTACTTTAACTTGATAAAAATAGCATGTTTTAATTACAGGAAAGTGAGATGTTACTTTAACTTGATACATGGTGCATGTTTTAACTACAGGAAAGTGATATGTTACTTAATTTGATAAAAAGAGCATGTTTTAACTACAGGAAAGTGATATGTTACTTAACTTGATAAAAAGAGCATGTTTTAACTACAGGATAGTGAGTTATTACTTAACTTGATACATGGTGCATGTTTTAACTACAGGAAAGTGATATGTTACTTAACTTGATAAAAAGAGCATGTTTTAACTACAGGAAAGTGCGTTATTACTTAACTTGATACATGGTGCATGTTTTAACTACCGGAAAGTGATATGTTACTTTAACTTGATAAAAAGAGCATATTTTAATTACAGGAAAGCGATGTTGCCTAATCACTGACCTATGATTTAGACTCCTTTTCGGGACAATCAAATCTTGAGAAAGAGAATCATGATTGCACATTTAACGTTCTATATCCATTCCAGGTCTACATAGTTTTTAAGTTCAGTAGGTCTATGGATACGATTATGCTGCATATCTAGAGATGAGCTACTGTATTTATTCCATTAAGCAAGTAATATATATATATATATATATATTCTTTTCAAACGTTCAATCCAAACTTATAATGTTTCATCGAATAGCTCGAAACATGTTATCTACAAAGGTTTTTCCTGCCCAAGAAGATTTTCCTCTGGAATCATAATAACCATTTTAACGCAACAACAAGTCTTTATTTGCTGAATTGTGACAAAGAATTTACACAATGAAATGAACATCAGTGCTCTACATGTTGTAATGTATGTTACTCTAGAATTTGTACAAAATGTTAATCGAAATTCTGTGCAGATTATAACTTATTTTATAAATGAGCAGATTGTTATAAAATACATAAATCAAAGATGAAAAACCCTGGAAAGAAAAATACGTTCCCCACAGAATCATGAATGTGGAGAAATCAAGTGTGCATTTTGTAAAGTTTATGTTATATCAAGGATCCTTTAATATTCAGATCCCAAAAGCTTTCGACGATGAAATGTTGTTTTCCCTATTTAGAGTAATTATGTAAGGTGAGTTCATCTCCTAGAACAACCCTCTAGATAACGCTCGAACTTGGCTGTCTTTTAAATATCGTATGAACCCAAAGATATATTCATGTATTTAGCAAAGGTTTACGTATACGTACTTAGGGTCCATTCTGAGTGAAGCTAAGACAATTCTAAAAGACTTAGCACAACACAGGTCAGTGTTTAATAACTAGAACACAACACAGGTGATCATCAGTGTTTAATAACTAGAACACAACACAGGTCATTGTTTAATAACTAGAACACAACACAGGTATCATCTAGTAGTTAATAACTAGAAC
>NW_013675525.1:9265-21114 GCF_000517525.1 Limulus polyphemus
ATGTAACCTGATACGTGGCTGTTTACTTGACGTGTAACCTGATACATGGCTCTTTACTTGACGTGTAACCTGATACATGGCTGTTTACCTGACGT
Organism: Limulus polyphemus; assembly: GCF_000517525.1. Classification (NCBI taxonomy): domain Eukaryota; kingdom Metazoa; phylum Arthropoda; class Merostomata; order Xiphosura; family Limulidae; genus Limulus; species Limulus polyphemus. The sequence continues at coordinate 9,361 of NW_013675525.1, forward strand.
GTAACCTGATACATGGCCGTTTACTTGACGTGTAACCTGATACATGGCTCTTTACTTGACGTGTAACCTGATACATGGCTGTTTACTTGACGTGTAACCACATACCATATAATTAATAGTACTAAAATTAAAAGAGATGAAAGTTGTGTAGGAAAAGATATACATATACATAAAAGATATACATATGTTAATCACCATAAAAAATGGCATGGAGGAGATGTGATACAAGAAAAATATCTTTTCAAACAAAACAATTCACGAAATACTTTATTTTACCTGTGTAAATGACTTGAATCTAGACGTGATACAATACATACTTATTTACTTTTGGAAATTCGACCCTACTGTTAGCATGATAGAATGTATATCTGGTTGCTCACAAATGAAGATACAGAAATGATCGAGATATGTAATAGAAAAAAGTAATCTGAAATTTATTTTATAGAAAAAGACACATTTCTTAACTCTTTGAAAAGTGACGAGGAAATGATCTTGTATAATAATAATAGCTATCCTGTGAAAAGGAAGGATCATAACTAACATGGAGGGCTCATTACGTTATATTAAAACGATTTTGGACCCGCACTATAGCGTAATTTCCATTGCAAGATGTTCCATCATATGGCTCTCATATCCAGGGCACACCCTTTTTCTCTGGCTGCTTTCCATAATTCATCTAGTGTGAAATGATGACAGTTTCCCAGGGCACATTTCAACAGTCAGATAGAACAAAAATCCATAGACGATATGACCGGATTTTCCTGCTAACCTTCGTATTTCGTCTATAGATTTTTGTTCTATCTGACTGTTGAAGAGAATCCACGAATACGAAGGTTAGCAGGAAAATCCGGTCATACGTGGATTCTCACCTGTAACAGACGCTGCACTTTTCTTATCACAGTTGGACCAAGAGTCGTTGTAGGTCCTTTTCTGGATGTTCCTGATGCCTCAAGATGATCCATATTTCTTTGTATTCCATTAAATTCAAGGGATATTAACGTCTTGAAAATATTAAATCCCCAATCTAAACATATCCTTATTATCTGAGTGTATGAATATTTTGCGTTGGATGGGGCAATTTAGCTGTCATTATCAAAAGCATCCAGTTTTTATTGGCATGCATGTGCATGTTTTGTTATAGTAAAGCCACTTCGGGCTATCTGCTGTGTCCACCGAAGGGAATCGAACCCCTGATTTTAGCGCTACAACTCCGAAGACGAAACCCAAACAATACCAAAATGTAGATGTGATGTATGCCATTCAATAGCAACTAAATGTCGGCTTTGGTTCTCAGATAACTTACTGATTCGCATATTGAAATTGTTCTAACACCAAGTATTGTACTCAACAGTGTAAAACACAAAAGATGTCTGCTATCTTGTATAAAGGTGGGATCGTATTTAATATCATAATTGTTTAATATATTGTCTAAACGTGGAATCACAACTAATATTAACATAGGAATCGTCATTCATAATATGTAAGGGTGAGATCGTTTTTAATATTATAAGACTCGTTTGATATCTTGTGTAAATATACAAGCACAACAAATACAACATAAGAACCGTCTGTTGACTTGTGTAAAGGTATGGTCATAACTAATGCAACATAAAAACCGTCTATTGACTTGTGTAAAGGCATGGTCATAACTAATGCAACATAAGAACCGTCTATTGACTTGTGTAAAGGCATGGTCATAACTAATGCAACATAAGAACCGTCTATTGACTTGTGTAAGGGTATGGTCATAACTAATGCAACATAAGAACCGTCTATTGACTTGTGTAAAGGTATGGTCATAACTAATGCAACATAAGAACCGTCTTTTGACTTGTGTAAAGATATGGTCATAACTATTGCAACATAAGAACCGTCTATTGACTTGTGTAAAGGTATGGTCATAACTAATGCAACATAAGAACCGTCTATTGACTTGTGTAAAGGTTAGTTATGACCATACCTTTACACAAGTCAATAGACGGTTCTTATGTTGCATTAGTTATGACCATACGCAACATAAGAACCGTCTATTGACTTGTGTAAAGGCATGGTCATAACTTATGCAACATAACAACCGTCTATTGACTTGTGTAAAGATATGGTCATAACTAATGCAACATAAGAACCGTCTTTTGACTCGTGTAAAGATATGATCATAACTATTGCAACATAAGAACCGTCTATTGACTTGTGTAAAGGTATGGTCATAACTAATGCAACATAAGAACCGTCTATTGACTTGTGTAAAGGTATGGTCATAACTAATGCAACATGGGAACCGTCTATTGATTTGTGTAAAGGTATGGTCATAACTAATTCAACATAAGAACCGTCTATTGACTTGTGTAAAGGCATGGTCATAACTAATGCAACATAAGAACGGTCTATTGACTTGTGTAAAGGTATGGTCATAACTAATGCAACTAAGGCTAGTTTAATTGCTAAAATAGTGGGCGTTACAGATGGTCTGCATGTTCATTATGGAGAAGTCTCTCTATTTATAGTTACATATAATAGATAGTTTGATGACAAGAGCTTAAAGGTGAAACTACTCAGCGTAAAATCATTTATAGATATTGATATATGGGATCCGCAGCAGAAGTGTTATACGTAAAATAAATACATTTTCACTCAAAGAGCTTGATGTGGAATAACATTAAATCAAAATACTCTGTGGATTTACATTGTTATAAGAACATTAATTATACATTAATCTTTAGTATTCTATATTTTTATATTGATGTCATCATAAGTTTTATTTCAACAGAAAAGGACGTGTGATCTAACTGTACAGTTAGCTATAACTTAGTACTAAGACTTAATCCAGTTATGCTTTAAAACACAGTATTCAGTTTACTCTTAGAGCTAGAAAACAGTTTTACTTATAAATGTGTTGAGAATGTTCATATACAGTTTTGTTTATTACAAAAACACAATTTTCAACTGGATGATAAAATCAGTGGTTACAAAAAAAAAGGAATTTCAAACTAATATTTTGATTGCAATATCAAAAGTATCTATTTTCTTCTTTTTATACATATCTAGTAAATCAAGTTATGTTTTTAATAATTGTATTTCATCAAGCATATAACATGTTTTCATGAAATCGTGCTTTAAGACAAAAGACACCTTTCGCTGTGCTCGTAGACTTATTTTTTATTATTTTACACTGTGTACAAAATCAAGCATTTATACAATACTATTAGTTTTTAAAGATTTGAGCAAAAGAAGTTTTTCTTCCAGTTCGTAAACCTTAATAAAAGTTTTACACACACATGTTAAATATCCCTGTTAATATTATTAGCAAACCAAAACAAATGATAATTGAATATTTTAATGTGAAGGTAAGGAAAAATTATGAAAGGATGAAATATAAAAATATTGAACGGTAGTGTGTAAATCTCGGGTTGTGTAAAGGGTAGTGTATAAATCTCGGGTTGTGTAAAGGGTAGTGTATAAATCTAGGGTTGTGTAAAGGGTAGTGTATAAATCTAGGGTTGTGTAAAGGGTAGTGTATAAATATCGGGTTGTGTAAAGGGTAATGTATAAATCTCGGGTTGTGTAAAGGGTAGTGTATAAATCTCGGGTTGTGTAAAAGGTAGTGTATAAATCTAGGGTTGTGTAAAGTAAGTTAGAAAAGAAAAGTAGTTTGTAGAAAGTTGAAATTAAAACTCAATAGCAAATCACGTTTTATCAGATTCAGAATTAGTCAGACTTCACCAAGAACTTTGAGTACAATGATAAATAACAAATAGAAAATAAAAAGAGTTTTTATCACATTTTAAAGTTATATAATGTTATACTGAGATTATAATAAAATGTTGCCTAGTGGTTAGGGCACTCGAATCGCAATCTGCGGGTCGCGAGTTTGACTCGCGTCACCGAACATGCTCGCCATTTCAGTTATAATGTACATTCAATCCCACTTTTTTTGGTAGAGAGTAGCCCAAGGATTAGCGGTAGGTGGTTTTGACTAGCTGCCTTCCCTCTAGTCTATCACTTCGAAATTAGGGACGGCTAGTGCAGATAGCCTTCAAGTAGCGAAATTCAACAAACAAACAGAATCTTAAAAAGTTATAACTTTCACAAATACCAACAAAAGTTGTGAAGATATGAACGTTAAACAACAATTCCCTAAACATTTTAAAAAGTAGCAGAGTATAAAAGTTAAACCTTACAAAAAATAGGAAAACCGATAACCCGAGAGCTTCTAAAAGGTTAACCTTTCACCATCAGGGATGAGCCCCTGATGTCAAAAGATATATCTCTTGAAAGTGCCCGAGTTATCGGTTTGCTTATTTCATGGATCATCAAATTTTAGACGTGCGTGGCATATTAGTACCATAAATACTTATCTGTTATGGTGATAAAACAGTACAAATACAGAAATGTGTAATTCTTTGAAGACGTTAAAGATGTTTAGCTTACAGAACATCCTAGTATCATAAAGGCTTAACTAGTATGGAGATAAATTAAACCTTATAAAACAATACAAATATACAACTCTGTTAAAGATGTTTAGCTTATAGAACATCCTAGTATCATAAAGGCTTAACTAGTATGGAGATAAATTAAACCTTATAAAACAATACAAATATACAACTCTGTTAAAGAGGTTAAAGATGTTTAGCTTATAGAACATCATAGTATCATAAAGGCTTAACTAGTATGGAGATAAATTAAACCTTATAAAACAATACAAATATACAACTCTGTTAAAGAGGTTAAAGATGTTTAGCTTATAGAACATCCTAGTATCATAAAGGCTTAACTAGTATGGAGATAAATTAAACCTTATAAAACAATACAAATATACAACTCTGTTAAAGAGGTTAAAGATGTTTAGCTTATAGGTCACAGAATAAACATTGAGTAAATATAGTGATCATTGAAAAATGTGACGTTTTGATATCCATGTGTTACAGAAGAGAAAATTTAGCAGATAAAAAACTTCAATAAGATATAAGGTATTTCGTCTTCTGTAACAGATTAAAACAAACCCTGGAACGTGGAAAACAAATAGTAAAAATGAAAGCGCATGGACAAGAAAGCTGAATTAAAAAACAAACAAATGAATATTATTATTTTCTGTAACTTCGAGACTTCTGTCAACTTTCTGGACGTTGATTATATTGTAATTTAGGACGAATTATTAATGCTTAATACAAAATATTTCTATGCTTTGAAAATTTTCCGCCTTATCTAAATTTCGATCTCAGAAAATCTACTTTTTGGATTTATACTTTGACTCATACGTTTTAAATTAGAAGCGACTTCTGGTGATTAGTTTTAATGTACGGAACTACACCCGTATTTTTACATATATTTTACTGTGTGATTAAATAAAGAGGACATCATACTGCTATTAAAATATTTAAAAACTTACAAATGGAAAAAAAAAAATTGTATTTGCTGAGGTTTTGTTGAAGCATCATCATTTCTTGAAACGTGTGTTAATCGCATTCATATCATAAAAGTTCAGTCCTTATTTTAAGCCTTGTATTGTGAATTTCAGGTTAAATATATATATATATATTTATAATGCCTGAAAAAATGAATGGTATAAATAACCACTGACAATGTCCTATACCTTCACTCCACAGCGATGCCGATAAGCTATAGAATAAGTCTTATCTATGCTGCCTACTGTTAACTTTGTTTACGTAGCATATCCAATTCATTATGTATTATTGTTTTAACAATCCACACCTGTTCTATTCAAATCACACCTTCCTCAAGTATACTGTACCTCTTTTGTTCATTTACTTCAGTAACGTAGCCCAACTGCTCTATTCAGTAAATTATGCTTTAGTATTATACCCTATTGTATTCAATACATCTTGCTTCAATAATATACCCATCCTTACCCATTACTTTATTAATATAACCCGACATCCCTTCGTATTTTTGTAACATGCTGTGTTCCACACATCAGATCATTCAACATACAACAACAGGACTACTGAACATTCTTCATTCACATGTGTATTTTTCATAAACTATGAAAATAAGTTAAATTAACTGAGCTTTTGGTTACATTAGGAACCAACTTCATTTAATACGAAACTAAAAACAGAAATTAAGAACAAACTACATTAAAATTGTACAAATAATACGACTGTTAAACTTTCTACGTTTTATTATTATAACATGCCTCCGAGGCTTACTTCGGCACACCTGATATATTATTGTAACTTATCCCACACGTCTTCTTCAGTACGCCTGATATATTATTGTAACTTATCCCACACGTCCTCTTCAGTACGCCTGATATATTATTGTAACTTATCCCACATAACCTCTTCAGTACGCCTGATATATCATTGTAACTTATCCCACACGTCCTCTTCAGTCCGCCTGATATATTATTGGAGCTTATCCCACATGACCTCTTCAATACGCCTGATATATTATTGTAACTTATCCCACACGTCCTCTTCAGTACGCCTGATATATCATTGTAACTTATCCCACACGTCCTCTTCAGTCCGCCTGATATATTATTGGAGCTTATCCCACAAGTCCTCTTCAGTACGCCTGATATATTATTGTAACTTATCCTATATGTCCTATTCTTTGGTTGACTTATCTAATTTCTAGAGCATATTCAACATTTCTAAATGAGAGGTGTTATATAACAGGTATTTTTGGTAGCATACTGTATTATTTCAACAATTAACAGAGTGAATTGAATACATATTATTGTTGAGATAATTATATTAAATTTTCGTTTTATAAATCGTAACAAAATTAAAGAAAATACATCCTTGTGAACAACTTTCTTGGGATAATAAACGAATCACATAATACGTTGCTTGAAGTTGTTAAAGTTATTTGCCAAAGGCGTGCTTGTAATAAATCCTTTCTTGAATACACAAAACTAAGTATTATTATAGTTTTAGTGAAAGTAAGCTGATTTCATGTTCGTCAATCTAGTCACTTTCCAAATGATCCTCAAAATGAAATATTGACAAAAAAAAGTAATCAAAACATCATGTTTTTCTCACAATTATACAATTTGTACTAAATTCCAACCCAACAATAGCTGGCTGTTACATCCGGCATGATAGGAAAAGGATGGGTTTTCAGTTGAAGAAAAGTAAAGTGGAATGGTACTAGTTAAACACTAAGTATTTCTCTTATCGTCATTAGTACTACATGAACCGAAGTTCTGACAATCCTAATGAAAGATTGTGGTATCACCTGAAGGCAGTTCCACCCTCTCTTTGGTAATCATATATAGTGGAAGAAAGATATATTTACCACAAAAAATTACAAACACGTGACTCGACTGTTAATTGCCACAGTGAAAATTGTCCAAAACACTTAAGTTTGTTTTCATAGGCACTGCTGTAGTTTTCAAACCACAAACTGCCTCCGGAACACTATTAGTGTGACACTGCTGTATATACAATGTTACGGCATACAAAACGACAAAAAACTTTAATAGTAAATGTCAGAATTATCATATTTGGCCTAAAGTTGACTAGCCGAGTATTTCATTCGTTTCTGTTTCTGTCTCTGGTTACAAAACCACACTCGGACCACATTTTTTTTCAGGTCCAGCTTTTCAGCGATAGCAGCGATCTTTTCGCCGGACGGTCGAGGCTGCACAGCAAAGTAGGCTTCCAGTGATCTCTTTTCAGGAGCGGCAATAGACGTTCGTTTTCGTTTCTTCTCGCCGTTCGGCAAAACCCCTGGCGATTCTGGGTCGCGGCGTTTACTACGTGCCTGAGACTCTGCTGCTTCCAGCCAAGCTTGCAGAATGGGCTTGAGTGCGACCATGTTGTTGTGAGATAAGGTGAGAGATTCAAACCTACAAATTGTACTCTGGGATAAGGAGCCAACACCTGGTAGCTTCAAGTTAGCAAGCGCCTTCCCCACGTCCGCCTGTGTTACCCCGAGTTTAATCCGTCGTTGCTTGAATCGTTCTGCGAAAGCTTCCAGCTCGCGTGGGTCGGTGTCGGTGTCGTGCATGGCCATAGCGTGATGCTGAGCCAGCGCTGGGTGACCACTCATCATGCCGTTCATGCCGTGTGAATAGATGGGGCCATGGAGCTGTGGGTGAGCGTGAGAGCTGACGGCGTTAGTTTCGGCGGTTAGGGTCAGTGGCGGTAGGGAACTAGGACACAGTGGCTCCAGCAGATCCATCGTGTCCATACCGTGATGCCCCATTTGAGAGTGATGGACCCGACTAGTGGAACCAGCATGGCCACCACCCATCCCTGCATGATGGGCGTACATCATGTCGTGCTTCAAAGGTAGTCCTGTGCTAATGGTAGGGCCACACTTGCTGATGTCCACGGCGGCAAGAGCTTCTGCTCGGCCCATCAGGCTATCATCCAAGCCAGGAAAAAAGTTCCCCTGTAATGATGGAACTGCCGGCCGAAGCTCTTGGTAGGTCTGCCAATACAAAAAAAACAAACAAAAATACACAGTTTCAAAGGCTTAATTAATATAAAACGTAACCGTTAAAAAAATGAAAATGATACAGACCCAACAGACGTACAACAATCTATAAATCTCAGATCCAGTACTATTAAAGGAAAAAACACTAAAATATAGAGCTTAGAATTCAAACTGATTTATTATGTTTAAATTAACACATTATACCTGTTTAAGAACACAAGATATATTATTTTTAAATTAAACACATTATACCTGTTCAAGAACACAAGATATATTATTTTTAAATTAAACACATTATACCTGTTCAAGAACACAAGATATATTATTTTTAAATTAAACACATTATACCTGTTTAAGAACACAAGATATATCATATTTAAATTCACACATTATACCTGTTTAAGAACACAAGATATATCATATCTAAATTCACACATTATACCTGTTTAAGAACACAAGATATATCATATTTAAATTCACACGTTATACCTGTTTAAGAACACAAGATATATCATATTTAAATTCACACATTATACCTGTTTAAGAACACAAGATATATCATATTTAAATTCACACATTATACCTGTTTCAGAACACAAGATTTATGTCTACAGACATTTTTCAAAGCTGTCTGCGCGTGCCAAAACAAAATATTTATTAACCAAATATCCAACGATTAATATATTTCAGTCAATTAGAGAATCTCAAACTTTTCTATAGTCATCTCAACAGCTGAAATTATTACATTTGTGACCAACTCAGGGTCAAAGCGAATATTTGTCAAACATAATGTTGATCAAACAATATTTCTGTATTAACCATCTGTTATGTTTAAAGGATGTACTTTTCAAATAATCACATACTGTCATGCATGGTTATAAGCTATTCGCCAACCATACCAGTAAGTAACATAATTAACCATGTAATATCATAGACAGTAAGTGAGCATGAACTAAGAATACTGTATGTTTTACATACTTAACATTGAAAAAGATTACATAGCAGTCAAGCTTATTTTAAAACACATATTCCAATTGCTGTTACTAAGCTTTATTGTATAATGAATGACACACGGATATTGTGGACGTAAAATGAGCGTATAAGGATAGAGAAATAAGTCCTACTTATTCGTACATGCCATAGATGTGATTAAAACCACCGGTGGGGTGATGTTTTCAAATTTTTACTGGCCATACACTAAATCGAAATACCGTTTCGGTAAGTTTTACTGCTTTTCTCGCTGTTATTGTGAGTTATATATAAACATCGCAGAATAGTACTTAACATATTCCGAAAACTGTCTGAACTACAGTAGTATTAATCTCAGTTAATTAAAACAATTAACGACATTAATTGCTACCAGTTCAGTGTAATAACTGTTAGGTACATTGGATATCATGGATATAATAAACACAAATCAATTGTTCTAAGCTATATTTTACTCAGTGCTATATTAAGTTCTATCTTTTCATTTCTGTTTTCTATGTATATTACTATGTCCTAATGCGGAATCGTAGTTTTATCAGTGCTCTTATACACGCTTATTACGGAGGACTAATGCAACTTTCAGCATTTTTGTTCATGTGTATTGTTATGTGCTAATCAAGTTCCTATTTCATAGCGTTGTATTGTCATGTGCTAATACAGCTCCTATTTTATAACATTGTATTGTCATGTGTTAACCCAGTTCCTATTTTATAACGTTGTATTGTCATGTGTTAACCCAGTTCCTATTGTATAACGTTGTATTGTTATGTGTTAATACAGCTCCTATTTTATAACGTTGTATTTTTATGTGCTAATGCAGTTCCTATTTTATAACGTTGGATTGGTATGTGCTAATCCAGTTCCTATTTTATAACACTGTATTATTATGTGCTTGTCTAGTTTCTATTTTATAACGTTGTACTGTTATGTGTTAATACAGTTTCTATTTTATAACGTTAGATTGTCATGTATTAATACAGTTCCTATTTTATAACGTTGTATTGTCATGAGTTAATACAGTTCTATTTCATAACGTTGTATTGTCATGTGTTAATACAGCTCCTATTTCATAACGTTGTATTCTTTTATTTTTATTTAGAACTCGGTCAAAAGTAAGCTAACTATAAATATATCAAAACTAAAAAAAACATTAAAACAGGTCATTCTGTCTAACAAAAGGACTGCAAATACTGAATGTCATAAACCAATAAATTAATTCTTTGAATACTAAAATTCATAGAATGATCAGTCAGGTACACTAGCTTTTAACGATATTTTGGGTCGTAAACTAAATATTTCACGAAATTAGACCAGTTTAATCAAATATTTGCGTCGATCATAAACATTTGATTAAGAATAATTTTCATTAGTTGTGATATTCATTCAAAAACCTATTCAATTCTTATTTTGGATGTTATGGGAAGAAAAACAACCTACTAATTATCTAACCAGTGGGGGGAGATGAAAACGGATAGTACTCAGTTGACAAAGCGTGGACCCTATTAGACAAGTCCTGGGTTCAAACCACAATTCTAGAGTATCTTTTCATTTATAGGATTTTCCCCTCACAAAAATGCAGCTTCTATTTCATGAAATTTTTATATATAATATATATTACTGTGTATTAATACAGTTTTTGTTATATAGAACTTTCATATATAATATATATTACTGTGTACTAATACAGTTTTTGTTTTATAGAACTTTCATATATAATATATATTACTGTGTACTAATACAGTTTTTGTTTTAGAGAACTTTTATATATAATATAAATTACTGTGTACTAATACAGTTTTTGTTTTATAGAACTTTCATATATAAATTACTGTGTACTAATACAGTTTTTGTTTATAGAACTTTCATATATAATACATATTACTCTGTACTTACGCAGCTTTTGTTTAGTGAATGCAATTAGCCGTATTTGACACAGTGTATTAATCCAACTGTTTTACAGTGTTTTGTTTGTTTTAGCGCAAAACTACCCAATCGGCCATCTGCGCTCTCTCAACCACGGGCAATCGAATCCTGGATTTTATCGTTGTAAGTGTGCAAACTCACCGCAGACCCACTAGGTGCAATTATCAATATTGAAATCGGTGCAGGAATTGAGATATTTTTTCAATAGAATCATTCATGTTTTATTACTGTGTACTAACGCACCTTCTATACTCTCCTTGTAATTGTTAGAATCACCCATGTTTTATTACTGTGCACTAACGCAACTCCTATTACTCTCCTTGTAATTGTTAGAATCATCCATGTTTTATTACTGTGTACTAACGCAACTCCTATACTCTCCTTGTAATTGTTAGAATCACCCATGTTTTATTACTGTGCACTAACGCAACTCTT
>NW_013675526.1:0-5307 GCF_000517525.1 Limulus polyphemus
CCAACTCCGAAGAGCGTTCTACTCCAAGTTTGAAGCAAGAGTGGGCGAAAATACCACAATCTAAAATTAACGAGATGATTCTCACGATGCTTCAAAGGATCAACGAACTCCACGAAGCGAAAGGAAGATCTACTAGATATTAATTAAATTATAAATATATCAATTCATGTGAATATGACTGAAAATTTTCATTTTTTTCTGAAAAGGTGGTGTCTATTTACTTGTGACCAAGCTGTGTACTTGAAATTATAATAACATTTTGAGAAAGTTTGCTTTTTTCATACTAAATGTTTTAACACGGTTCTTTCTCTCGCAAATTCATTATGCGAGATTAAAGAATGCTTGGAATACATTTGTTTTGTGTACGTAAAATATGGTGTTTGACCGATAATGAGTGTGCTGGTAAAAAAGACCCGAAGTTCCAAAATTCGATCCACTTATATGCCACTGAACACGCTTTGTATTTAGAAAGAATAAACTAGTTTTATTTAAGAAAGGACTTGTATCGGCTGAAGTTTCTCGGAAAGAATTTCTACGGAAGATTAACAGACGTAACAGTTGTTTTCAACAGATTATGAACAGAGCAAACGGAATTAGTCATCAGTTAATACTATTTCGCATGTGTTTTTATTTTTGTTGTGTTTTGTATTTTTTTGTAGCCACATGCAGCTGCAAGAAATGCAGAAGTGTTGAATAGCCCTACCTTTAAATATACTGTTCCTGCCCTTACAAACTGATACTAATGTTAAACTTAAATCCTGCGAACCGTGCAGTTCGGTAGAATGGTGAAAGATAGAATAAAAACTATGTACACCCCTATCTATGGCCTTCAAAAAATTGACGACTCTATTTTGAAGGCCATAGATAGGCCTAAATAAAATGTATTTAATTGTGTACCAGTTTAACGTTGAATAACGTTGGGCAGAACACAGATAGTCCATCGTGTAGATTTGTGCTTAACTACAAACAACAACAACAACTTTAAGTAGCGGAACTGAATATTAGTGTTTAAAATAGTGTTACTGGTGGAGGCAAGGTCATACCCGATACCATCTAATTTACATGTGAACGAAATAAATAACAAAACTATGACTACTTTTTATGGCACAGCGAGCCATAAAAAATATAAAACTCGTAGATTCGAAAACACCGGCTGCATTGCACATTTATGAACAGTTTACTGTATGAAGAAACTTTGTAGAATGGACGGCAAGTGTAGAGGACTACGTTTCGAAAGTCTTTCGTCTTCAGGTCAATCTATCAAAGCGTTTCCTGTATGTTAAGTTTAGTTTCTCTTGCTTGACTATTGATGTTGAGTAGCACATGAGCTCTAATAGGCAGTTGTCGCTCATTTCACAGTCAACTCAACACATGAGTCAGCATTCAAAGACGTGAACAGGTAATTCTTTAAGGTTGGTCATTATAGAAATTAAAGACAATCATACTCGTTTCGCAACCAACAGAGCTAATAAATCCTGACCGTGAAAACCGAATAAATTCTGAATCTGATTAACTATAACTTATACAACAGTAACAGATATTTACGTGACCGGCATTGCATTATATTTATTTCCCTGGCAGTAGATTAATAACTGACTGCTGAATAATTGTAATTGTACCTGATATTTCAAAAATCTCTGAATAAAGACCAGTACCTGATGATGACAAAACCTTGTCGAAACGTTGTAAATTTACTGTTATGTTAAACTTATATTAAAGTTTTTCTTCATTACCCATTCAAGCCGTCTCTAGCCATTATTAAAGACCAGTATCGTTTCAAATGAAGACAGCACCTAGCAACAACCCCGCAGTCGCACCATTGTAGGCCAAGCGTGGCTTAGTAGATATGGTGTATCGGCATGCGAATCAGAAGGTCCAAGGTTCGACCCGCTATATGCCTCTAAACAGTTCTGCGCTTTAAGCTATGGAACTGACAGTCAATCCCGCTATTCAGGTAAAAACATCCCTGGAGGCAATGGTTGCTGCTTAGCGGTTGTCCATCCTTTGGTCATCAGTAATAAACAGGGGGGAGGGGGAGGCAACTGCCCAGGGGCCGGAGCGAATGAAACCTGGTTATGCCGTAAAGCCCGCAAAATATCTTTTGGCTATGTCTTCATTTAATGATAAAAACCATAGTTTTTGGCTTTTCTTTGCATATAGACGCTTGATACATTAATAATGACGTTATAGATTTAATAGATATTTGTTGTTACTTTATTAACGTTTTTACGCTTATACTGTGAGTTACAAACGGCTGCTGCTATGATTTTATCTGGTTTATGAGCTCGTTGCTGTCCTAATTTAGGATCTTCTTTTTAATAAATTCTTAAAAATGTTAAAAGAGAGAGAGAAAGGGGGCCCGTGCTGGCTCTCGACGTTCCTGGTTATAAATTATTGATGGATATCAGAGTTACTGACCTGCTCGTTTATTCCCTGTATGCGTTTAAAGCATCGTTCCAAGCTGTAAATTCTAAATACCAAATTCGCGCACCATGTTAACATCTTACCTCCAGAATACGCTACACAGGGAAATAACTCGCTAACCTTACAGCAGCTACGACGTGATTAACCAATGGGGAGATAGATCCAGTCGTACCTGACCACTAGCTGTAAATGTGACATTCCACATTTTGTGGCTGCATTTAGGTAGTAGTGGGATGACGCATTCAAATTTTTTCATCCCAGAAATCAGCAAGAGTTAAAGTAAAATTTTAAGCCGATCAGTAAGTGTGAAGACTGGCAATTTTTCTGAATATATTTTGTTTATCTGTTCACTTACTTTTATGTTTTTCCCTTTGCCTGATTTATTCTCTATATAGCATTTCCGGAGTCTGCATTTTGCTGGATATTTTTTGAAAAGTACAGTCACAGTATTTATTAGTTAACGAATGAAGAATGAAATAGAGTATGTGTATATCTCAGACAAAGCTGTAAACTGGGGAAAATACTCAATTTTTTGCATCCTATCATATATAGAAACTAAACATCCACCCCATCCGAAAATACAACAAGCTTTTACACGTCTGTGAAAAGTTAAATAGATAAATAACATGGAAATCTTAGAAAAAAAAAGTCTAAATAAATGTATAAATAACATGGAAATCTTAGAAAAAAGTCTAAATAAATGTATAAATAACATGGAAATCTTAGAAAAAAGTCTAAATAAATGTATAAATAACATGGAAATCTTAGAAAAAAATAGTCTAAATAAATGTATAAATAACATGGAAATCTTAGAAAAAAAATAGTCTAAATAAATAATGTGGAAATTTTAGAAAAAAAATGGTTTAAATAAATAATGTGGAAATTTTATAAAAAAAAATAAGTCTTAAAAACTAATACAGACAAAGTTCAAAATGACCAAATCAACGTAAGCTCCTCCCTAGTTTTCGCCCCACTTGCCTTAGGGTGAATGTCAAGGTTACTTCCGGTTCATTATACACCTGTTTACAAGTTATTTCAGGTTTACCTTTGCTGGTGAAATCGTGGTCTTAGTAAATAAAATATTTGTGAAATCTACAATATCTAAGTTTTTCTCAATTCTGTAATTATGTAGTTTCACTAATTATCAACGGTTTCAAGTACTAATTATAAAAAAGATTCTTATTTTATTTTTAACAATTAAATCTGTTATATGCTAGATGGCGCTGCCAGAGGCTTTCTCTTGTCCAGTCACAACAGTTACAAACGTTATCTACCTCACTATAAAAGGCAGTGAGTGGCCAATAATACAAATTAATTCAGTTTTCTTTGTATTGCACGAGGAAGATGTGTTCATAACATTTGTTTTGTTTCACAATAAGGATCGGGCCACTTCATTTTTAACTTGTATAACAAGCATTATCTAACGTTAGTCTTTATGCTGAATTTAATAATAACTTCAAACTTTCATTTCTAACCACTAGAGTTGAACTTAATATTTCAGGTTTTAATCTTGATTACTTTCATAAGCATATCCAGGTCTTTATTATAACTATGAAAAGTTTATATCAGACCCTTTATAAAGGTATTACCTATTCGAGCATATAAAATGTGTAGTAACATACTTTAAAAATGAGATATCAAACGTTAGTCAGGTTCACGAAAATAAGTTTTCCTCTTACAAATATTAAAGAAAATGCTAAAAGAATAATTAGGTTTGGTTCCTAATTTCGCACAAAGCCACTTGGGAGCTATCTGCGCTAACTGTCCTTAATTTAGTAGTGATAGAGTAGAGGGAAGATAATTGGTCAACACCACCCACCGCCAACTCTTGGGTTACTTTTTAACCAACGAATAGAGGGATTGAGTGTCATATTATAACGCCACCACGGCTGAAAGGGCGAGCATGTTCGGGGACTGGGAGGGTAATTAGGAAACTAAATAATGTTAACAATATTTCTTCAACTAGTACAGTTGATAAGCTGTTGACACTGAATTTTTATCTCCTTCCTTTTTTTCAGAAAGTAAATTCCTGTTATTAAGGTCTATAACTGCGAAATTTCTTAAGCCCTATCGTTAAAAACACATTAAATGTGTCTGTAGGAATCCTTTTCTACTAAGCAATTTCTTGCTATTCAGGAACAAAACCGATAAAATCCAGCAGTCCTTGTAATCTATAAATATAAATGTCCTTTGCTTGAAAGATTACATTGAGTCCGCCACCAGATGTCTCCAGCAAAGGATTGTAGAACATGCTATTTCTTACATCTGTGGCAACTCGCGTGTTTTTCAACATGCTGTGGAATGTGATCGGAAAATTTTATGCTCCAAAAATTTAACAATCTATTCAAGTCAACAAATGAAAGAATATTAAGATTCAAAGAGGTTCCGGCCATTAAGACTTTGTAGTCTGAAATATATATATTTGCTGTTAGTTATTTGTGCTTGTTTTTTATTATTAAATATAAGCTTACCTCAATACATATGTACATGTTTTAATGGAATTCTTGTATTGGTAGTATTTGCGCATAACTAAGATGCATCTTTTATATTGTGTAAAAATACAAATTAACAGTTTATATGTATTTTAAAACAACACCAAACGCTTTGTCACAAGAAAGAATTTACAGCAATAACAATTACATTACTTTGCACATTACTATAATGAACAGTTAAAACTCTGACAACAATGAAGCACTTGTGTTAATTGGGCAGAATATGTTGTTATTATTATTATTACTTGTTTAGCTTTTCGTTCTATGTAGAGGCGGGTGGACAACCAGTCATCAGCACCCATCGACTGAAGAACTATTTTAAACTTAATATTGTGATTTATTGTTACTTTTATAACGCGTCCATAGCCGACAGTGTAAACTTTGCAATACA
>NW_013675526.1:6307-9953 GCF_000517525.1 Limulus polyphemus
GCCCTTTGTGTCCTCTCCGATGGACCAGGACGACCCGGACGCTGCTCAGTTGTTTCCTTGCCGTGTTTCCTTAACTGCACGATGATTCTGTTGACTGTCGAAAGCGGGATTCCCAAATTCTGCGAAATTTGCCGCTGACTTATTCCGCCATCTGCTTGACCAACTATTCTTCTTCTAACAAAATCTGACAATTCGAGAGAACCTTGAGTTCTAGGCATGTTGTAACACAAGATAATTAATGTGCGGACCCTTCTCATTTATATAGTGCTCTGTGAACACAAATTAGTTAGCATAAATCAGTTAAATTTCGAAAAATTAGGTGTCTATTTACTTGTGACCACTCAGTGTATAAGTAGTCTTATCTTTAAGACTGGACACTTTATTTTTTCTGCATAATGAAGTTATTATTTTTGGAATGACTTATATTGCAAGTACCACCCCGAACTTCGATATCGTAATTTATTACTGCCATATTGACAGTCGAATGTATTTTCTGTATTTTTCATAGTTAATTTCATTACACGAACAAGGAAAATTGATCAAAAATGGCACTTTTTTTCTATAAACCTTCTTTTTTTTTAGAATTTAATGCTCCATAGAGGGCACTGGTTGTGGATTCTGTAAGGGTGTTAGATAAACTTCCTTCGCTTTACTATTTTACGGATGTAAGCTCGGTGTTGGAAGCATGGCTCGCTTACGTCGACGTAGTGAGAATTTAAACTATGTTTACGAAACAGTCAGTGCACGTAGATCAAGCAGAGAGAACAATGTATTTAGAAATATGTTAAGGTTTTTTGACCGAAGGTTTAGAAGACGAAGATATTTGAATAGAGATCATGTTCGTAGTTTTATTATTTACATTTTTAATCATATGATAATTTTGATTTAATATTACACTTGCAGTAGTCTCAGCTAGTTGTAGAATTTCAAAGGCCGGTCCCATGCGAATTCTAATTTGTAGCCTATATCGTAGGTTGACTGTTGATTATAATATAAGTGTTACCTTGTAATATTAGAAATTAAATTAACAGTCATATTAGAGAATACAAGCTTAACTTAGATTGATCGATGGTAATTGATGAATTAAAATTAAATAAGTTTATAAGAGTAAAGAAAATAAATTATAATTAGTTGACATTAATAAGACGTTTGTGCTTTAACTTTTTAAGATGTTTAGTTCTATGTATTTTATATACAGTTTATTATGTGCAAGTTCGGTAAAAACTTTAAAAGCAATTTTTAATTCAATTTAGTATTAATGCTAACAGATACAAAAATGTAATTATATAAAAGTGTGAAATTATTTACTTGATACTTCTTCGGGCCTGGTATGGCCAGGTGGTCAGGGCATTCGCCTCGCGATCTGATTGGTGGTCGCGGGTTTTAATCCCGGTCGTACCAAACATGCTCGCCCTTTCAGCCATGGATGCGTTATAATATCGATCAATCCCACTATTTGTCGGTAAAAGAATAGTCCAAGAGTTGGCGGTGGGTGGTGATGACTAGCTGTCTTATCTCTAGTCTTTCACTGCGAAATTAGGGACGGCTAGCGCAGATAGCCCTCGTGTAGCTTTGCGCGAAATTCAAAACAAATGCCGTATAAAACATTAAAAATACAATGTGTAATGGGCAAATTTCTATCATTTACACTGTTGAAAATATCCTTTGGAGTGACACAAGACCTTTTTCCACATAAATATTAATTAAAATAAGAAAATATTGTTAGCTCCAAAGTACATATTTATTAATGAGAACTTCCGATTGGAATTGAAGTGTATGTCATTGTTGACCACTCTATCTGCTATACCCCGTGTCGACGAAAACTTTCCACCTATAACGGGGCTTTTCTGGCTGGGATACGACTGAGTAGTGGTGAGATGTTAGGCTTGACAACCATTCTTACATCAAAAGTTACATTCCTGAAATGCATGTCTATAATGGTACTTTTATTGGTACCTCTGGGGACTTATAAAACTAATGTTCAAGTTTCGTTACCCGTGGTGAGCACAGCACAGAAAAGCCATTTTGTAGTTTTGCGCTTAACAACAAACTACAGTCGTACGTCAAAGAAAATATTTCCTGCATTGAAAAAACAATCGATATTGCCTGAATATTGTAGCTTTCGTGAAATTTGCAAAGGTTTGTATTTTTGATCAAAAGGATTTTGTAACGAGGTATGGTAATTGAGCATTATTCACACCTTCTTAGATGTGTTTGTAATCTTATTTATTAAAAAATGGTTTATCTTAATTGTCGTTATCTTTTACCGTATTATAAAGGTGATGTTATATTATACTTGCTTCTGTAAACCGTAAAATCGAAAAACTAACTTGTGTGAGAAAAGCCCGACAGCGTCTTCAGTACTAGTTAAAATAGAACGTGTGCAAAAGATGAGCAGTTGAACTTATGGGTAGTAGAAACTTCGCAAAGCGCTTATAGTAATAAATATGCATTGTTTAAAGGTATTAAAAGTATAAAAAATAAGGTAGCGTTAGTTATTTAGACAACAAACAGTTGCATTAAGCCTAATTATACACTGAAATGTTATTATCGTGTAGGAGTCTACTCACTGTCTAGATAAACACCCATCTCGTGGAACTTTTTCAAAAACAAAAGCGCGTTTAATTTGAACGTTTTAATAATTATAACATCACAAATAGTTTAAAATGTGTATTGCTGCCAAGAAAAGTTAAAATATTTTAATAAATTTGTTTCGTAATTTCATTTAAAAATTATCAGTGCAACCATTTACAGTATTGTAATACACCATATCATTGTTATTTATAAAAATTATGTATTTTTTGTTAAGGATTTGAAATTTTACCTCTAGTACATAAAGAACTTTAGGTGATTCAAGGTAGACTGTGGGTGGTCTGTTTGAGTAATCCAATGTAAAAGTTTGAAATGCAGGCTTAAATATAAGGAATAACAAATTTAGACTTTGAAAGTATAGTTTAAGACTTCTGTTTTTGGCATATATATTTATTTAGCTGTGAATTTATGAAATCGTTTTTCTGAGGCGATAGTTGTGTGTTGTTTTTGGTTAAGTATATATAAGAGAGTGACTAATTTTAGTTACATATTTGATGTATTAGTGGTTTGAAGGGTGACCTTGATTAGCTAAGTGTCTTTATGTTATGGTAATTTTCCTGGTGTTTATAAGCAAATAGTTCTGATAATTTAATATGTTTGATATTGGTTTTGAACTTACTACAGGTTGATGAATCAGTTGATGAAACAATAGATATAGCAGTACAGGATCTTCGTCCAACTTCAAGGCAAGCTGATGTGGAGGCTGTGGCTTTACAAAGACAAAAGAGCAATGTGTCAAGGCTCAGTAGGACCGAATCTATAACCCCCACCCGGTACATGGCAGGAAGGGGGTCCATTTCATTCTGGAAGAACTTTGAGTATGAACAACAGGTAATTGAAATAAACAAGAAATATTAGAATTTTTAGTGGATTCAAAAGTTGTATATCAAATTACCGTATTTTTCGGAATATAAGACGCACCGATGTATAAGACGCACCCTTGTTTTGAAGACAACGTTTTTTGGGGGAAAAGCTACAGTCGTATTTAAAAGATTTTTATTGAACAAAAATTCAATTTGACATTTTAAAAATTAGTATATATATTGTTCTAAAC
>NW_013675526.1:10953-21164 GCF_000517525.1 Limulus polyphemus
AGCATTATAAATAGTTATGTTTTTCAAGAAAAAACTACTATTGTTATAAATAACACATTCAATTGAACTTAACTATGCATGCCTATTTAAATATATTTACACGTGGCTTGTGCATATCGTATATATACATATATATTATTCATACCTTCGGTGTATAGGACGCAAGCAGATTTTGACACAAAATTTTGGGATTAAATAAAGTGCGTCTTATACGCCGAAAAATACGGTAACTCGAATGTAAAAGGTCAAAAATTGACACACTGGTAGTTTTTCTGTCAGTGTTTGGCCAGTTTCAATTCTAACATTAAACTTGTGTTATATTAATACGGGTAGTATATAATCCTTTTGTAATGTAACAATTTTTTACACTATATACTATAAACAGTAAAATGTCTGTTGCTGATTGGTAGTGTAGTTAATTAATTTTACTACAGGTCAGTAATAAAGGTGGTGGGTAACACTAGTTTTAGATTTATTAGTAGAATTTTTAAAGGTTCCTGTGTCTATTATTTAGTATAAATTGTTTGAAACTTGCATGTTGCCTCATTGGTTTTTATCTTTTGTTTCTAAACAGGTGTTTTCTTTGGTGTATTTCAATCTATCTAATATTACATTTGATTACTTTAGACAATGAAGATGGTGCTTTCTTTCTTTATTTTTTCCTTTAATGGTTCAAAACCGTTCATTATCTAACATGTGATCAATTGTTTTTGTTATTCAGTAACTTTTATTTAGTAAATAATTAAGTGATAGTTATTCCCAGTTTGCCCCTGAAGAAAAAAGGTCCACCTTTCAAAAGCACTCTGGCTTGAGGGATTTTATCATTTCATATTAAGACTTCTGGAACCTGTGTGTTTTCTGACATCATGAATTATTCATATGCATCAGTCATAACTGGTCCAATATCATTTTTCAGTTGTACTATTATGCACTTTGCTGCTAACCCATTCTGAGTCATTTATTAGTGTCAGTGATGTTTAAGATCACAGCCAGTTTTTCTGTGATGTTTTATAGTTTATTGTCATTACTTCAGCTTCTAATTTTTGTAATACCAGTAACATGTTCTACTTACTGGAAAGGGTGAAAGTTGAAATGTCTTTGTTGAAATAAAATAAAGTGATCAGTTTTTCTTCATTGTGATCAAAATATGCTGTAAGCTAATGTAGCTTTAAAAACAAGGAAAATCGCACCTTCACACATAGGTTACACAGAGCTGGACAATTAGTGGAATTACCTAACTTATTATTCTCACGTGAAACTTGGATAGTTAGAGTAATTTAAAATAGTAATAACTAGAAACACTAATTTTGGTTAGTTGATTATTTTCGTGAGTCCTAACATTATTCGATCAGGCAGAATGATCTTGAATTAATAAAAAAAAGAGAGAGAAACTGTAATAACCAATATTTCATTTACTGGGATTGTTTTAATAATCAGTAAAAATTGGAAACACTAATTTGGATAAGTTGATTATTTTCTTGACCTTAATAAATTTAATTATAATTTCAGTTAATCGATTATTTTGTTGAGATGATTAAATGTAAAATAGGTTTGTAACGCATGTTACGGTATTGATGACACAGACACAACATGAATCTATACAAATGTTACTATTATCAAATTATTAAAAGTAAAGAAATAAAATATGAGATCTGAACTTGAACATTGTGTAATATATTTTGTGGTGCAGCATAAAAAAATTAAAACAAATGACAGTTTGTCAGCATATGTTCATTTTTGCACTAACCTTTGTTCTACACAATATAATGTGTGTTATATATTTTCACAAGAACTCAAGTTTGCTTTCTTTTCTTTTTTTTTTCATTATAATGTTGTTTGACATCTGGATTACTGAATACAATATTTAAGTTGTAAATAAAACAGTTTCAGTTGTTAAACTATAGCATTTTAAGTGAGTTTTGATTTTTTTTGCTAGTACATGTATGGTATTTAAACATGATTTGCAAAGAAAACTGACAAGTAAACAATTAAAGTATTTTTAATATGTCCGTCATTTAAAGAATGACTTCTTTCCAGAAAATCAAGTCTGATTTTTAGAATGTTAACAACAAGTGGCAGATTTTAAAATAGCATGTTTGAATGTTTTGCATCATTTTTTTTTATAAGAAGTTTATAATGGAATACTTATTGGCAGTTTATCACCCTATAGTTTATAACAGACTTCTTATTGGCAGTTTATCACCCTATAGTTTATAACTGACTTCTTATTGGCAGTTTATCACCCTATAGTTTATAACTGACTTCTTATTGGAGGTTTATCACCCTATAGTTTATAACTGACTTCTTATTGGAGGTTTATCACCCTATAGTTTATAACTGACTTCTTATTGGCAGTTTATCACCCTATAGTTTATAACTGACTTCTTATTGGCAGTTTATCACCCTGTAGTTTATAACTTACTTCTGATTGGCAGTTTATCATCCTGTAGTTTATTTTTTTAGTAGTAATCTCAACACAGTCAGTTTCAAACTATGATCTGTATGTCATGCAGAAACATAAGTTTTTTCGGAAGTTTAAGTTGGCAGTAGTAAGAAACATTTTTTCATGTAAAATATTAAGCCACGTGACTGGAAACCTGTCTTACTACATAAAAGTAGTAGTTTTTCAAAATGCACGTGTACGAAAGAAATAATTATTTCACTTAATAGTGGCGGTTTGAGTAACTGCTCTTCATTAGGTTCGATATATGAATGAATGACAGATGTATGATTCAAAAGGAATGTGCTATTGTGTTAATGTAGGACAGACAATGTGTAGTAAGAAACTTTTTACCTCATTTGGTTTTAAAATAAATATCAATCTAATACATGTGCAGGATGGTATAACTAGAAAATGGAAAATTCATATTTCTGAGAAGTATGTCGGTGTATTTTTCTGTGAAATTTCTGTAAATATAAGTGTATTTCCTTTTTTGGTTATTGGATTATACATATAATTCAGTAATATGTATTATCTATATGTACAGTGGAGCCAGTAAATAGCTTCATTTACGATGGTGCTGCCATCTATCAGCATATTTAGTTTATATGTCAATCAGGATAAGAACGAAGTAAAAAGGGAGGAGCAGAATCTGGCAGAAGAATATAAAATTTGGACATTTTCCCACCAATATTTTGTATGAGCAAGTGCTGTATTTTGGCAATAAAGTTAGAAAAAAACATTTACTCTTCAGATAATAATAAAAAAAAATGATTTCAGCCAACATTTTGCCCTTGTGGCTTCATTGGGGCTTAATAGTACAAAACATATTTTCACATCAAACAGCAAGTGCTGTAGGTATCAGTGACCTGTGATGTTTGTCATTGCAAGTTATCTTGCTGTGTGGACAGAAAAACCTTGATTTAGATTTTTCTAAATGTGTGTCCCAGTACATTTCATACCATTACAGAGCCACCATGAATAACAGATTAGCAAATTGCATATATTAACTAGTTTTTCTTGGTTGAAAATGGTATAATTAACCTTCATTAAATTTAGCAATTATGTCAAAAGATAGTATTACAGCTAGTTTCAGGAGCTCTCATCAGGGTAATGTATTTTTGTTTTCATAGGAGAAATTTTACAGTGTAATAGAGAGTACTTCAGTTTTAAGTATAAAATTCTGTGTTTGGCCCATCTTATTGTACTCATAACTTCTTAAATTTTACATGACAAGGCTGTTGCGGATCGTATGTGATGGAGAATTCTCTCTCTCTTATAGGTGTGTTGATTTAATGTTTTTCACCTTTCTTTTCAGTTTTTTAAATGCTTTGTCAAAAAATACGTGTGGTTGTATAAATTCTCTGTTTGCATTGTTTTAAAGGGGCGGCCATTTATAAGAGTTAGTCATAATGTTGCTATTGAAGAAGTTGCTGAGGTGGTTCATCAAGAGTGGGATTTAAGCAGTCCTCGAATTGTCCTTGTAATAGTATCTAACGTGGCTCGTTTAACAAGTTGGAAAAATGCTCGACAACTTGAAAATTTTCAGAAAGGATTAATCAAGGTAAATATTATCAGCATTCATGATACACTGTGTGTGTGTGTGTACACTATGTATGTAGTATAAAAAACAAGATAATATAGTACTTTACTTTTTCTTTATGGATTGTATAATTGTAAAATAGGGTAGCTGGGTAAACCTGTCTAAATTTGTAATCCATAGTTTACATGTAATTTTTGATCACATTTTTCTATATGATTGTTATTTAATCTTTTGTAATCATAAGATTTGAAAATAATAAATTTTTATATCTGTAACATGTAGCTACTTTTTCAAAAAAGATATTGAGAACTCGTAAGAGAACTATAAACTTGAAAAACAAAACAATGCCTAATAACACAGGCCTGCAATGGTTTTTATTGTCTTGAAATTTTTACATGTTCTACAGTAAATTCTGTATGCTGAAAAATGATATCCATTTTTCTCCATCACATACAGATTTTTCACAAAATGTCATAATGCAATACATAAAAGAAAGATCACAACACATAGTTCTGAGACTAAAAGACGTAGATTTCACAAAAAAAATGCGGTATGAAAGAGGGTGCATATTCATTTGACACTAAACATAATAATAAAAAATGTTCATTGTGGTAAATGAAATACTAATCTGATCTAAGTAGGAGTTTTATTTTCTTCCTGATTTGTAAAAAATCCTTACGTGATACAGAAAAATAAATATTTTTTTCAAATATGTATAGCTAAATTATGGAAAATCCATTATTAAAACTAACACAACTTTTATGAAGTTTAAATGCACAGGCCTGTTTAAACTTTTTTTTTTTCTGTAGATTGTCTTTGTTAAGAAAGAATAAAAACAGATGTGGTGAGATTGTTTGTTTATTTTGCAAATACGTCAAGAATTGTAATCTCACCCAGTAGGTGTTGATATAGACCACTTGGTTTGACTAAACAATTGAACTTTTTTATTATTAATATGAAGTGAAAGAATTGTGGTGTTGTAAACTTTTTGTTTGTATTAGGTTTAGTGTATAACATTTCATTGTCTAATCAAAACTTAAGCCTAGTTGCTAGACCCAGGATAGTATTTCTAGAGGAAAAATCTTTAAAATCAAAATAACAAGCTCTCAAGTTTCAGTTGCTAATCTACAAAGTTTTTATCAGCACAAACATTTATAAAAATGCACATTTCACGAAATACAATGTTGTAACATCTATTGTTGGGTGGGTTCTTTTGGATTGTTTGGTAAAATAATGCCCAGTCTGTGACTAGCAAACCAATCTGTCACTTCAATTACGTTTATTTACAGCCATGTTCATTTGTAGACATGGTTTCATAAACAAGCCTTTCAACGTAATCCTCAATTTCACATACAAGATTTCAGTAAAAACTGGTTGACGTACTTGAAATTATTAGATAAATAAACATACAACTCACTGAGTGACTGAATAGCAGAATAGATGTGATAATTAACACTGTTAGTCTGAATAACTGTTCTGACCCTGAACTAACTTCACATTAACATTCAACTTGAGAAATACTTCACAGAATTTTGCTGCAGTGGCTCAGCATTAAGTATGAAGACTTATAACACTAAAAGCTGGGATTTGATCCCTTTGGCAGGCACAGCACAGATAACCCATTATGCAGCTTTGTGCTTAACAACAAACAAAGCTTCATTGTATTTTCACACACTAATTACTCATATTTATAATGAACTCTCTAGATCTAGCCTCCTCATCCTGATTAGCAGCTCCCTCTAGCAAACAACTAAATTATAGCATTGAAAATATAGTCTAAAAGAATAAATGAGTGGTCAAGTTGAATTTTCAATAAGAACTAAATTAATTAGATTTATATTTATATTATATGTTTGCACATACATAAAATATATTCTTAAGCCTATGTAATTTCTAATTATAATGCATTAGGCGGCTAACACAACAAATATGTGGATTGTCACCAATGGGACTAACATAGGAGCTACAAAGGTGATTGGTGATGCTGTTCGTGATGAAATTTTACATCGCCAAACTCTGCAGTGTCATAAACATCCAAACCAGAGTATCACTCCTGCTAATCCTCTGACGTTGATTGGAATTTCAAGAGAAGACTGGCTAGTTTATAGTGATATGTTTGATGGAAGGGTGAGTTTGAACATTTTAGACAAAACAATTTGAAGTGTTTTGAAAATCCTTTTAATTTTGGCAGTGGGCAAATTTTCCTGGTTGTGTTTCGTGTGATCATTATTTAGATTCTTTAAATTTAAATATTGAGACTTCAGAATTTGGGAGACATCATACTACTTAGTCTTTTGGATACTTTTAAGAACATCTTTAGTTAACCAGAGTGACCATGTTGCATTCGAAGTTAAATTGTGTAAAGAGTGTTTATGTCTGTTTACACTGCACAAAACAAAGAATAATGAGTATTTGTAATATTATAGCTTGGCAAGACAAAACTACTGTTATAAAGTAACGTGCAAATAATTTATTTCCTACAGTTTACTGTTGTATAAATTAGGCACTTAACGATCAGTCATGTAATATAAATGGAAGTGATTGTTATGCAGCCAGTTCTACAGTATTGACCTGAATTTAAGGCTATCTCTCTCTTTTCAAAAATGAGAATTTAATATAGAAAATGCCAAGTAGATCTAAGAATTAATCATACAGTACTGTTACGACAACACAGGTCACGTGACGCTTGTATCACGCCACTTTATTCTCAAACCTTCATGAAATGTCGGGAGACTACTAGATTGAGGTAGTCTTGTATATATATAAGACAGGCCAAGAAGCAACGTAAGGTAATGAGTAAGAATATTGTTGAGCACGTGAGAAGTTCGTTGTGAATTATAACGTTTGTTATAGAGCAAATGTTGAAATCAAGTGTATCGCAAAGTTGTATTCAGAAAGAATAAACCAGTTTTTATTTACGAAAAGACTTGTATCGGTAAAGTTTCTTTGGTAAGAATTTTTACGGAAAATTAACTAACGATCGGAGACGTAACAGTACTATAAAGCACATAAGAAAACTTCAGCAAATACTTCATCAATACAATATTCTAATCCAGTAAAGCTCTGATAGTGTATGTATGGTTAAACTGAATCTGAACTTGCACTATTTTGCAACAGCCTTGACTAAGCATGTTAAGTTGACTCTGAGCATAGTCTGCAAATATAGAGTGAGTTGTATTTTTCAAGTCTTGATTTAAAAAAAACTGTCTTATGTTTAGGCCAATATGAAACATGCATACAACCCAATGTTATTTGTCTTATTGAGATGAATCATGGAGTTTAAAGTGCTCCATTTTTTTTTAATAAGCCATTGTTAGACTTCCAAAGAAGACTTGTGGATGCTTCAATTATATGGAGAGCCATTGAACAAATGGAAGCTGCCCAATCATGGAATGATTTTGTGAGTTTGCAACAAGTAAATATCTCAAGTGTTATTAGCAGAATTTGGAACCACTTCCAAACCAGTGATGCAGTTGCTCAGACACCTGGACAATGTAGACCATCATCCACAACCTTCATGAAAGACATTTCCAGAACATCTTCAAAATTTAAAGTCACTTGTTAAGATGTATTACATCTCCTTTGAGCAATCATATGTGGTTGGAATCAAATGTGAGTGCAGGTTACTACGCTTGGTCACTTCACTCATTTTCTAGAAACGTCACCAAGTTTAATACAATGAAAGCAGACAGAATTAAGGGCCAATTGCACCAACATATGGTAATAAAAAGGGTAATGTATGTGGTCATTATAATGTGTGGCATTAATGGTACCAGTCCAGAATATGTTTAAATCCACAAGCCCACCAATATTTATTTCTACACAAACCATGCTTCTGCCACCATTAGATGCACCACACATTTTTGTACGAAAATGAGGTTTTGATTGGTTCCAACTTCTTTCCATATATATATGTATGTCTGTTATCTAGCTAAAAGGTAAAGCATGACCCACCTGTTAAAAAAAGGATCTCACCCCCACACTGGCCATATTTTACCACCACTGCAGATGAGCCATTTAGTGCTTTGTTTGTTTGTAATTAAGCACAAAGCTACACAATGGGCTATCTGTGCTCTGCCCACCACGGATATTGAAACCCGGATTCTAGCATTGTAAGTCCACAGACATTCCGCTATGACACTGGAGGGCCCATTTAGTGCTCTATTGATACAACCAAAATGAACTTTTTAGAAACCCATTTTTAACCATTTGTAAATATCAAAACGTTATGCTGTGGCTGCAAACATATGATTCAGTCTTAGTATTGTAGTGTGCGAAAAGCAGTAGAAAGCTGTCACCCGTAGTCACCTACTAGAGTAAAACAGTTTCTTATTGGCTTATTCACATCTTTACATTCCCATTGAACATAATTTTCTGAGGTCCAAGCATTCCCAAGACATTGAATGATAATTACAATGAAATAATTACATATTTATTTTCCCTTAAACAAAGGACAATTCCATTTATAATGTTTAATTTTTGACAGAACAAAATTAATGTAATAGCATCAAATACCCTTCTCAGTTCGTTATGAGAATCAGGCAGCTGATGAACTTTCACGTAATCTGGACGCAAGTGATTGGTCAATTACTTTAAGCTCATCAATGAACATTGGGTACATGTTGCTTTATACCTTTACAGTTTCTGGCATTTCACTTCAAAAAGGAGAATGGTCACCATAAAAAGTATAGGCAGTCTGGCACCCATTTTGCATGCTTAAAACTAGTACCGATAAGGTCTTGACGGACTACTGACCACATCAAGATGTGGTGGAAAGTACCTTTCACAATGAATTATTTTAAAATGAATACTTCTACAGAAGCAGTGTTATGTTTATCTGAGTAACTACAAACCTTTTGATTTATTAGTAGTGTTCTATACATTCTAATTATACATCCTCATGTAAAATGAATTAGAACAGCATGGTTAAATAAATGTAAAAAACAGGCCATGCATTCAAATTTTCACGAGTAATCACAAACTTACACCTAACTAGGCCTAACTAATCCACAGTTTCACTATTGCAAAATTATTGATAATAAAGCAAGGCATAGTTCCAGTTTATGTGTAATCATTATTCATATTGTCAAAACTACAGAAACACGATTTGTCTCTTCATTGTGTTGGAAAATCACATAAACATTTGTACAGTAAACTAAAAATTGATTTTTTTATTGTTACATAAATGTTAAAGTGGATTTACTTTAAACTTTTCAGATGTGCTTTTAGAGATGCAGAGAATGTCTTCTAATAACTATAGTCTGGCATGGTCAGTTGGTAAGAGCAGTCAACTTGCAATCTGCACATTGTGGGATCAAATCCTATCACCAAACATGCTCGCTTTTTCAGCCATTGAAGTATTGTAATGTAATGGTCAAATCCACTATTCATTAGTAAAGATTAGACCAAGAGTTGGCAGTGGGTGATGTTGACTAGCTGGCCTTTCCTTTGGTCTGTCACTTCTAAATTAGGGATGATTAGTGCAGATAGCCCTTGGGTAGCTTTGCATGAAATTCAACAAACAACGTAACTCACAACTACAGTAGTTATTTCTGTTGAATATGTTGATGAAATAATCCTATGCATTATCCATGAGTTTTTTTCTTGCAGACTTGACTGAGTTTTTTTTTTGTTTTTTACTGTTTTAGACAGAGATTGTGCAGTTAGAAAATGAAGGAAATATTCCTGAAGATAACAAATATGAACTAAACCCAGATCACTCTCACTTTGTTGTGGTAAAGGATGAAACCATTGCTAAAACAGGAAATAACTATTTCCTTCTCAGATTAGAACAGTATTTAGCAGTAGCACTGGAAACCCAGCAAGCTGATGAACAACAACAAATACAAAAAGGTGATGGTTATTAAGATTGTCCTACAAAACTAATATGTATTTCTTAAAATCATAAATAATTTTCGACGTTAAACTGGTACACAGTTAAAAACAATTTTATTTAGGCTTATCTATGGCCTAAATAAAATGTTTTTAATGTGTACCAGTTTAACGTTGAAAATTATTTATGATTTTAACTTTATACACAAGTGCCAAAATACTATAATTATGTATTTCTTGGTTATAGTTGGGTGAAATTTCATATGATTGTAAATAGTCAAAGAAAAAAAAAAAATCAATAATAAATCAATAATATCCTGCCTAGAATTTAGTAACATTTCTCTAATGTGTTTTTTACTTAGACTTGTATTACATGATATATCTCAGTTACTATAT
>NW_013675527.1:0-3840 GCF_000517525.1 Limulus polyphemus
CACTGAGTAGATTAGAACTTAGGGTTAATATAATTACAGACCACGTAGAATAAAAACTCCCAAAAATTTCTGTTTATATTTCTGTAACCTGAATCTGACTGAGACATTTCTAAGTACGATACTTTGAGGCCATTATCGCTGATTTACACCAAATACAGTAGGTCTGGCATGGAATGGTGGTTAGGGTGCTCGACCATATAGACTCACCCTCTAGTTACATAGACTCACCAGTACTTCCTTCCCTTAAAACTGACAAATATGGTACCATATATTCTTACCCTCTAGTTACATAGACTCACCAGTATTTCCTTCCCTTAAAACTGACAAATATGGTACCATATATTCTTACCCTCTAGTTACATAGACTCACCAGTACTTCCTTCCCTTAAAACTGACAAATATGGTACCATATATTCTTACCCTCTAGTTACATAGACTCACCATTACTTCCTTCCCTTAAAACTGACAAATATGGTACCATATATTCTTACCCTCTAGTTACATAGACTCACCAGTACTTCCTTCCCTTAAAACTGACAAATATGGTACCATATATTCTTACCCTCTAGTTACATAGACTCACCAGTATTTCCTTCCCTTAAAACTGACAAATATGGTACCAAATATTCTTCAATCATGCCAGAAAAAACAATCGCATCATTTGCATTAATGGCTAAGTGATTAAAAACTGTGGATTTTTTGTTACTAGGTTTTTATCTTTTTTAAAAAAATTAGGCCTAAGTTTGTAATTTAAAAAACTTAAACTAAAAGAAGTACGCGAGCCTGAAACGTTTCGGAACCACTGCTCTAGTCTATCACTTCTAAATCAGGTGAAACGTTTGAGAACCACTGCTCTAGTCAATCACTTCTAAACCAGGTGAAACGTTTGGGAACCACTGCTCCAGTCTATCACTTCTAAACCAAGTGAAACGTTTGGGAACCACTGCTCTAGTCAATCAGTTCTAAACCAGGTGAAACGTTTGGGAACCACTGCTCTAGTCTATCACTTCTAAATCAGGTGAAACGTTTGGGAACCACTGCTCTAGTCTATCACTTCTAAACCAGGTGAAACGTTTGAGAATGATAGACTAGAGCAGTGGTTCCCAAACGTTTCACCTGGTTTAGAAGTGATAGACTAGAGCAGTGGTTCCCAAACGTTTCCCCTGATTTAGAAGTGATAGACTAGAGCAGTGGTTCCCAAACGTTTCCCCTGATTTAGAAGTGATAGACTAGAGCAGTGGTTCCCAAACGTTTTCCCTGATTTAGAAGTGATAGACTAGAGCAGTGGTTCCCAAACGTTTCCCCTGATTTAGAAGTGATAGAGTAGAGTGGTGTTTCTCAAACGTTTCACCTGATTTAGAAGTGATAGACTAGAGCAGTGGTTCTCAAACGTTTCCCCTGATTTATAAGGGAACCACCACTCTAGTCTATCACTTCTAAATCAGGGGAAACGTTTGGGATCCACTGCTCTAGTCTATCACTTCTAAATCAGGTGAAACGTTTGAGAACCACTGCTCTAGTCTATCACTTCTAAATCAGGTGAAACGTTTGAGAACCACCACTCTACTCTATCACTTCTAAATCAGGGGAAACGTTTGAGAACCACTGCTCTAGTCTATCACTTCTAAACCAGGTGAAACGTTTGAGAACCACCACTCTAGTCTATCACTTCTAAATCAGGGGAAACGTTTGGGAACCACTGCTCTAGTCTATCACTTCTAAATCAGGTGAAACGTTTGGGAACCACTGCTCTAGTCTATCACTTCTAAACCAGGTGAAACGTTTGGGAACCACTGCTCTAGTCTATCACTTCTAAACCAGGTGAAACGTTTGGGAACCACTGCTCTAGTCTATCACTTCTAAATCAGGTGAAACGTTTGAGAACCACTGCTCAAGTCCAACACTTCTAAATCAGGTGAAACGTTTGGGAACCACTGCTCTAGTCTATCACTTCTAAATCAGGAAAAACGTTTGGGAACCACTGCTATAGTCTATCACTTCTAAACCAGGTGAAACGTTTGAGAACCACCACTCTACTCTATCACTTCTAAATCAGGTGAAACGTTTGAGAACCACTGCTCTAGTCTATCACTTTTAAATCAGGTGAAACGTTTGAGAACCACTGCTCTAGTCAATCACTTCCAAACCAGGTGAAACGTATGAGAACCACTGCTCTAGTTTATCACTTCTAAATCAGGTGAAACGTTTGAGAACCACTGCTCTAGTCTATCACTTCTAAATCAGGTGAAACGTTTGGGAACCACTACTCTAGTCAATCACTTCTAAACCAGGTGAAACGTTTGAGAATCACTGCTCTAGTCAATCACTTCTAAACCAGGTGAAACGTTTGAGAACCACTGCTCTAGTCAATCACTTCTAAACCAGGTGAAACGTTTGAGAATCACTGCTCTAGTCAATCACTTCTAAACCAGGTGAAACTTTTGAGAACCACTGCTCTAGTTTATCGCTCCTAAATTAGGGGGCAGATATCCCTCTAGAAGCTTGCAAGAAGTTCCAAACTAACCAACAGACAGTTTCTATTGTGCATTAATTGGATAACAGAAGAGAAATAATGCAAGATGTTTCAAAATTCCTGCTAGTGTCATAAACTAATCACCTCCCACTGATGGGTCACCGGTAAGTTTTCGGAAGTATAACGCTCAAATATTTGAGTTTCGATTCTGTGGGCATAGCACAGGTAGCTCACGGTGTAGCTTTGCGCCTAAAAAAAACAACCAATAACCAATCAAAATTATATCACGGTTTGACAAACTATGCAACCTTCTTTATACAAGAGTAAACTTGTAGGCTTAGGTTACTGATGGAGTCTTTAAATCTTGCCTGTCACGAGAAGCCTACCAGGGGCAGAAAGAGAATATCAAAAGTACATTGACCAGAGCTCTCCAAAGTATTATTGCTTTTCAGTGTTGCTTCAAAAGGGGTGAATAGTCTAATATTTTTGACGATAACTACCCACCTGTAGTAAAAAAAAAAAATACTGATAGTCTAATTTGTTCTGTGTACGTGGCCTAGAGCAGAAGTTCCCCTGGCGCAGGTGTGGCTTATATGACGTATTCTGATGAAGCCCCTCACCGCACCTAGCTTTGTCTCGCCAGAGAGCCAACACCCCAATCTGTCTGTTTTACCAATATTTTACTGTCTTTTAAGAATTATAATTATGCTAAAATCAGAAGGTTTTTTTATAAAGGTACAAAAGAGAATTTGTTATTGTTTTAGGAGATTAGTTGGAGAGTAACAATTTAACCCAGGCACGAATCGACCAAATGATATCCACGATGAAAGTCCTTTCACAATTATAATATTCAGAATAACTAGGTGATTGCTTTAGGAGATTAGTTGGAGAGTAACAATTTAACCCAGGCACGAATCGACCAAATGATATCCACGATGAAAGTCCTTTCACAATTATAATATTCAGAATAATTAGGTGATTGCTTTAGGAGATTAGTTGGAGAAGTAACAATTTAACCCAGGCACGAATCGACCAAATGATATCCACGACGAAAGTCCTTTCACAATTATAATATTCAGAATATCTAGGTGATAGGACAATCTACAGAGTAATAAAGACATTTTATTTTATATTCGCTCTTTCTTCTACATATCAGTCATGTTTTACATTACAAATACATCGTAATAACAGCATGAAAAATGATACAGTTGCTTTTATTTAACATGTATTACGGACATATCTATATCAAACATAGAGCGAGAGATATCTTTTTAATACTTAATGTTAAATGTGTCGTTATTTTGTAGGCCTACAGCGAAATATCTTTCTGTGAACATAATTTGTGAAGCATACAAGTTCCTAGCCAA
>NW_013675527.1:4790-8406 GCF_000517525.1 Limulus polyphemus
ATACATCTGTAAACAAGTAGCTAACCAACAACCACCATACTTACCCACTACTGTAAACAAGTAGCTAACCATCTACCACCATACTTACCCACTACTGTAAACAAGTAGCTAACCATCTACCACCATACTTACCACTGTAAACAAGTAGCCAACCTTCTAACACCATACTTACCTACCACTGTAAATAAGTAGCTAACCATCTACCACCATATTTACCACTGTAAACAAGTAGCTAACCATCTACCACCATACTTACCCATCACTGTAAATAAGTAGCTAACCATCTACCACCATATTTACCACTGTAAACAAGTAGCTAACCATCTACCACCATACTTACCCACTACTGTAAACAAGTAGCTAACCATCTACCACCATACTTACCCACTACTGTAAACAAGTAGCTAACCATCTACCACCATACTTACCCACCACTGTAAACAAGTAGCCAACCATCTACCACCATACTTACTCACCCTGTAAACAAGTATGTATTGACTACCGTCACTAGGTGGTTCTTATTGAAATGCAACATCTGAGTGGACTAGCTATCACGTAATATCATTAAATTATTTCTATATACACACATCCAAAGCTGTTCAACTGGTTCCAGGTCTTTCCCACTTGATGGAGCTACAAACTTCGGGTATTAAGATAATGAAAAGTGTAATCACGCTATAGTAAATGTCGATTTTGTTTTAGTTATAAACCCGGAGGCCTTACTAGGGGAATCCCTGACTGGGATGTTATAGCTTCGAGGTAGGTAGAACGGTTAAACCTTCTAGATTTAATCTACAATGTGTAGACATTTTTATCTCCACCAATAACAAGGAATGGGTAATATCCATCGAGGTTTCAAACCAATCACAGAACACGATACAAATAAGCGACTGTTATCTCGGGTACTCGAGGTTTGTGTAGTGGCTTGTCAGGTCAGGAACAGTATAATATTATAACAACTGGTAATGTAAGCAATAGCTTTCCAGCTGAACGTAACTGACAACAAAAACCGATTCAAAGACGAGGAAAATAATAATGATAATTTCATTCCTACCGCCATATCAAACTTTTAGGGTAATTTTGAATGGATGCCGCTACTATACTGTCAGATTTGTTTGTTTGTTGAATTTCGCTCGAAGTTACTCGAGGGTTGTCTATGTTATCGGTTCCTAATTTGACAGTGATAGACTAGAGGGAAGGCAGCTAGTCAAAACCATCTACCGCCAACTCTTGGGTTACTCTTGTACCAACGAAGAGTGAATTGGTCGTCACATTATAACGCCCCAGTGGCTATAAGCGCGAGTATCTTCGGTGACGGGATTCGAACTCGCAACCCGCAGATTATGAGGCGAATGCCTTAACCACCATGACATGCTAGGACATGAAAAATAAATTAAATGATAAAATACAACACCTCCAGCGTCTGCATATTTTTAGAAGTCCTTTAAAAGATGCTTTACTCGTTCCTAACCCTATATTTTCAACAGTCTCAATTACTAAGTCCTAGCACTCATAAAACTTGCAAAAGTATTAACAGCTTTTGCGGCTATGAGCAGAAGAAAGCTACACTATGGGCTATCTATAATCCGCCCACCGCGTGTATCGAAACCAGGTTTTTAGTACTTTTGCCTTAAGACTTACTGCTGAGTCACCAGGAGACAGGAGATTTGTTTTTGATTTTTTAGAGCAAAGCCCCAATGAGCTATCTGCTGTGTCTACCGCGGGGAATCGAACTCAGAATTTTAGCGTTATTAGTCCTTAAACTTACCGCTGTCCCATCGTGGTTTGTTTGTTTGTTTTTAATTATGCACAAAGCTACACAAGGGCTATCTGTGCTCTGCCCACCACGGGTATCGAAACCCGGATTCTAGCGTTGTAAGTCCGCAGACATACCGCTGTGCCATTGGGGGGCGTCCCATCGTGGAATGGGGGCAGAAGAAAATGTACTTAAACATCAAAGAACTTTCTGAAAGCCTTTCATGAGTAAATATTGTAATAAAGAATTCGGAAATTGTCACATCAAAACAATAGTTCAAGACAAAAGTACACTACATAGGCCTAACATTGTTGTTGTTACCATAGTGTAAAAGTTACACAATGGGCTATCTGCATTCGGTCCACCACAGTGAGTCGAACCTCGGATTTTAGCGTCGTTTATTAACTTACAGCTGACTCACCGGGGGGAACCACAATAACAGACTAATATCCAATCAGTTTTGATAATTACTTGTGTACGGAAGAACGTTACGCTAATACAATAGTAAATAGACAAACAACGATTTATAAGTGTAATGAAAATTACTTTATGTAGAGAACATGGCACATATTTCAAACAGAACACTGATCTGTTTTCTAGCACGTTCTCTGCATAAAATAATGTTCATTATGTTTATGTAATTTCGATAATTATTCGCGTTTTTCTTTTTATCATAAAAAATGTTAATTTGTAAAAAGATATTTTTTGTGCCATAATCTTCTGAAAAAAAAAAACACGTGAATTTTATTACTGTATTGCCTCCGTAGTGTATCTTAACGTTGTCCACCTTCACGAATCAGTTGTTTTATAGTTACCTAACTTAGGAGAGATACAAAGTAACATTAAATATAGTGATAATTTTTTTTCTACGTTTTGGGTTTGAAGGTAAAACGCAAACATGTTTGCATGAACAACATATATTTTTATCGATGTCTGATTTATCAAGCGATGTCCTGAGGGTGTTACAGTAAAAAAAAAATCACAAAACTTATGTACTACACATAGCAAACATAGTGGAACGTGACTACAGCAGCTAGTTGTTAAACAAATATCTTTTAAACATACTTTCGTACTTATAACAGATATTTTATAGTCTCTAAATACAGTTTTTCTTGTTTCCAATTATCGTAAACTCACATTTATGCTTATAAAGTTTACATTTATAGCAGTTAAGGGACAATATATATATATATTAACAACAGACGTGGTTATTTTACAAATTAATAGATTTTATTAATTTATGTTACACATACCACAAGTATAAAAACTGGATCTCGGTTTTGTAGTATGGTTGCTTGGTAGCACGCTTACACCTTGCAATAGTTTGATTTGTTTGTTTGTTTGTTTGTTTTGAATTTTGCGCAAAGTTACACGAGGGCTATCTGCGCTAGCCGTCCCTTATGTAGAAGTCATAAAGGGAAGGCAGATAGTCAACACCACCCACCTCCAATTCTTGGGCTACTCTTTACCAACGAAAAGTGGGATTGACTGTCACATTGAATTTCAATAAGAACCACCTAGTGACTTGGCTAGGAACTTGTATTTCAATAAGAACCACTTAGTGACTTGGCTAGGAACTTGTATTTTAATAAGAACCACCTAGTGACGGTAGTCAATACACAACTTGGCTAGGAACTTGTATTTTAATAAGAACCACCTAGTGACTTAGCTAGGAACTTGTATTTCAATAAGAACCACTTAGTGACTTGGCTAGGAACTTGTATTTTAATAAGAACCACCTAGTGACGGTAGTCAATACACAACTTGGCTAGGAACTTGTATTTTAATAAGAACCACTTAGTGACGGTAGTCAATACACAACTTGGCTAGGAACTTGTATTTCAATAAGAACCACTTAGT
>NW_013675527.1:8945-20648 GCF_000517525.1 Limulus polyphemus
CAACTGTGACAACGGTGGACCCGGAAATGAGACATTATTGTTACATTGTTTTTTTTTCTAATATACTGTTAAGTATTTCATTATTTACACTTAACAGAGATGAGGCTTTTGTCAACTGTGACAACGGTGGACCCGGAAATGAGACATTATTGTTACATTGTTTGTTTTTCTAATATACTGTTAAGTATTTCATTATTTACACTTAACAGAGATGAGGCTTTTGTCAACTGTGACAACAATGGACCCGGAAATGAGACATTATTGTTACATTGTTTGTTTTTCTAATATACTGTTAAGTATTTCATTATTTACACTTAACAGAGATGAGGCTTTTGTCAACTGTGACAACAATGGACCCGGAAAGGATAGTGTTAAACTTGTATGACAGTGGATATCGTTGAACTCATACAAGAGTTAAACTGTTTAACAGTGGATAGTGTAAAAACTCACACAAGAGTTAAACTGTTTAACAATGGATACTGTAAAAACTCACACAAGAGTTAAACTGTTTAACAATGGATAGTGTTAAACATGTATGACAGTGGATATCGTTGAACTCATACAAGAGTTAAACTGTTTAACAGTGGATACTGTAAAAACTCACACAAGAGTTAAACTGTTTAACAATGGATACTGTAAAACCTCACACAAGAGTTAAACTGTTTAACAATGGATAGTGTTAAACTTGTATGACAGTGGATATCGTTGAACTCACACAAGAGTTAAACTGTTTAACAATGGATAGTGTAAGAACACATACAAGAGTTAAACTGTTTAACTGTGGATACTGTAAAAACTCAAACAAAAGTTAAACTGTTTAACAGTGGATATCGTTGAACTTACACAAGAGTTAAAATGTTTAATAATCGATAGTGTTAAGCCCATACAAGGGTTAAAGTATTCAGTAACGGAGAGCATTAAGCTAACAAAACATTGTAGTTAAAACAGCATCACAATGAACAATGTTAAGTCGATTACAAAATAAGTTTTAACTTTATTACGTTATACGGTGTTAAGCGAACTTTATATTAAACTCAAATCAGCGTACGGTGTTAACACATTCTGATCGTTATATATAAAATAACTATACGTATAAATGATATAGTCTAAGCACCTTCGTCAAGTACGTCAGAGAATCAGCGGTCAATCACCTGAAGATGAGCACATGATAACATAAACAATCCAGTGGAAATGTGCAGCCAGTCAAACCAGAATCAACATCTCAGCCGACTTGGCAATCACGTAATGGTATAGTGTAGACTACGTTATTCTATAAAAGTCGAGCTTCAGCACGACTTTGAAACCAAACAAAAAATTGATCAAATTCCCAAAAACTAAAGTTATTTGCGAGAAAATTAAACCTCGTTACAAAAATTAGACAAACAAACAAATCGTCTGCTTTCCGTTCGATCTTATCAACTATTTAAAAAGACGATACTTTAATTATTCCTGCTTTAGCTACCTTAAACGATCCCGACTGATGTTTCCTGTTTAGTTTCGTATCTGGAATGAAGTATACGTAACGCTCCATCTTCTCATATCGAGTGACACTTAGAGCGAAATCTAGGCTTACGTTGTACAGGTTGTTTACACAATAGCGTTGCGAATGTAGTTCGGGTTGTTTCATCTTTTGTTTACGATAACATAAGAAAATTCAGAATCTTTTCTGCAAATTTTTCATCAACTTAATTTCTAGAAATGAATACGTCTCTGAAGTATGCCGATGTTAAGTAACCATGTACTTGTGTTATGCCCCATTTTCTTTCTATCTAAAGACTTTTAAATCTGTTGTAGACCTAGATAATCGATAATCTAAAAATACTTTTGAAAAAAATTCTGCCAGTAATTTGCAAACAAAAGTTATCTTTTTTTAGGGTGATTCATGTTACAACGTTCGGAGTCCCAGATTTCTTATCCAAGCACTTGTGAGAACAAGTAAAGAGTCTCAATTGTTAAACAGTTTCACACAAGAGTTACAAGAGTTAAACTGTTTAACAGTGGATACTGTAAAAACTCTTAAGAAATATTAAACCTCACGCTACTATTTCGATGACGAGGAACTCACTTTGAGACTAATTCTTGGAGACAGCTTGGATGAGTAATGAAGAAAAACTTTAATATAAGTTTAACATAACAGCAAATGGACAACGTTTCGACAAGGTTTTGACATCATCACCTGACTGGCTATGAGCAAGTACAAGTACAAGCAGATTACACATATATTATGTATTGTTATACTGAATCATACGTACTACTATAAGTATATCTATTTCCTAGAAGCAATATTTGAAGTACAAGTTAAAGTTTAAAAAGCCCTACTGAGTTACTGTGACAAAATAATAGTCCAGCTGCTGCCCGGTCTGCCGGACCTGCTCCGGCGCACGTGCAAAAGGTCATTATAAAGTTCGATTCTAGATTCTTCCGCTAATTTCCCGCAATTTTAAAAACAAATAGAATGATACATAGATATCAATGTAGTCCTTTTATTGTAACAGATTTAGTGTTAATATCTTTCACAAGATACACCGATTAGTTTGATCAGAAAATAGCCGATATTTTTTAATTTACTTTTTCCAAATTTTCTTGCGTGGAAAAAAAACAAAACGAACCCGGTTTATGCGTAATGCTACCAGTTTATTAATTAGTACAAAGAAAGTAACAAATATTTATTTTAATCTGTATATCTTATTACAAAACCTTCTACATATTTGTGTTGTTGTTTTTACGAAGTAATTATGCTCTGGTCAACAATTTTTAAGTTTACCAGTCACATGTGGTATGAGCACAATAGAAGGTCATGCAAGGATTTTTTCACTCAACTTTCTTGTCAACATATCTCAAGGCACTGTACGGGTTTATTCCACGAATCATTAATCACAAATGAGCTAGTATACTAAAGGTCTCTACAAAAAAATGTAGACTGGTTAGGTGGCACAGATCACCCCTTTTTTTTAATAATTCAAAATTATGTCAATTTCACTATTAACTTAGCACCAATATAAACCCGTTTTGTCTGCAAACGTGCGGTGAAGCGTATATTAAGGGACTTGTGTGATCTCAAAAAAGAAAGGTTTGGTTTTGTTTGCTACACGAGGGCTATTGGCGCTAGCCGTCCCTAATTTAGCAATGATAGACTAGAGAGAATGCAGCTAGTCAACGCCACCCACCGCCAACTCTTGGGTTACTTATTTACCAACGAATAGTGGGTTTGACCGTCACACATTATAACGCCCCCACGGTTGAAAGGGCGAGCAGGTACAATGTGAGGGGGATTCGAACCGGCAACACTCAGATAGTGAGTCGAGCGTCCTAATCACGTAAAAAACAAAGAGAAAATATATAATATTTACACAAGTCCAACGATGTCAGGAAATTCTCTTATTTGCTTATTACAACTTAGTATAATTTAAAACAAGTATTTTCTTCATTTTCTTTCGAGTGGGACAAATAAATAGTTACTGTTGTTAATGTTGTTGTTAATCACAACAATTAAATAATCCAAACTATGTAATTGTTCACAATCTGAGTTGATATCACAACAATTAAATAATCCAAACTATGTAATTGTTCACAATCTGAGTTGATATCACAACAATTAAATAATCCAAACTATGTAATTGTTCTTAATCGTACAACTAAAACTGGTATTGGGATTTTCAATCTGAGCAGCGCATTATGCACATATGGTTGAACCAGTTTTGTCAGAAACGTCTAAAGTCGTTCCTATTTTTGAATTACTGATCAGAAGAAAAGGAAACCAGTCAGCAGCATCTGCCGCCACAAGGGCTTTGACCAACTTTTAAGCGAATAGCGGGAAAGACAGTTATTCTTATAGCATTGCCATAGCCATGGTTGATAGTGTAGAGCATGCTCAGTTACCACTGCGGCGAAAAACTTGGAACTTTCGATCAGCAGCCCATCACGCTAATCACTAGACCAAGCTCAACTTATTAAAACAGGAAAGTAGCGCCCTCCTCGACCACAACATGGAACTATTGCCAGCAGTAACGACGTGAAAGTAACACGTTCTGTTACACTTATTAGCGTAATTACAGGAGAGAGATTATAGTTAACAAGGAAATTATCCACCTAGCGGAACAGCGATGTAATGTAGACAGCGGTCGAAATAATGAATAGAGACCGAAACTTAAACCTCATATTATAGTAGTTAGAACAGAAAGTTTACATCGTAAGACTCTTAATGGCTGGAGACGGCTTAAATGGGTAATGAAGAAAAACTTTATTAGTCTCAAAGTGGGTTCCTCGTCATCGAATCGTAAGACTCTGTTACACGTAGCTAAAAACAAGGGATTGTAGGTGGATTGTATCGAACTCTGATAATGGGTATAAGCGACAGAAATATTATATGTCAGAATGACGTTGAATTTAGCCTAAACCTAAACTGTTTAACAATGGATACTGTAAAAACTCACACAAGAGTTAAACTGTTTAACAATGGATAGTGTTAAACTTGTATGACAGTGGATATCGTTGAACTCATACAAGAGTTAAACTGTTTAACAATGGATAGTGTAAAAACTCACACAAGAGTTAAACTGTTTAACAATGGATAGTGTAAAAACTCACACAAGAGTTAAACTGTTTAACAATGGATACTGTAAAAACTCACCCTAGTGATAGGAGACGCAGTGAGAGACAGCATTTAATCAGATCATAGAAATTGTTTCTTCTGGCCTTTAATAAAACAGAAATACTAAATACACACATATATATACATATTGTACTAGATACACATATTGTAGTACTAGATACACATATTGTAGTACTAGATACACATATTGTAGTACTAGATACACATATATATACATATTGTAGTACTAGATACACACACTGTATCTAGTACTACAATATGTATATATATATGTGTGTATCTAGTACTACAATATGTATATATGTGTGTATCTAGTACTACAATATGTACATATATGTGTATCTAGTACTACAATATATATATATATGTGTATCTAGTACTATAATATGTATATATGTGTGTATCTAGTACTACAATATGTATATATATGTGTATCTAGTACTACAATATGTATATATGTGTGTATCTTGTACTACAATATGTATATATATATGTGTGTATCTAGTACTACAATATGTATATATGTGTATCTAGTACTACAATATGTATATATGTGTGTATCTAGTACTACAATATGTATATATATATGTGTGTATCTAGTACTACAATATGTATATATGTGTATCTAGTACTACAATATGTGTGTGTGTATCTAGTACTACAATATGTATATATGTGTATCTAGTACTACAATATGTGTGTGTGTATCTAGTACTACAATATGTATATATATATGTGTGTATCTAGTACTACAATATGTATATATATATGTGTATCTAGTACTACAATATGTATATATATATGTATCTAGTACTACAATATGTATATATGTGTATCTAGTACTATAATATGTATATATATGTGTATCTAGTACTACAATATGTATATATATGTGTGTATCTAGTACTACAATATGTATATATATGTGTATCTAGTACTACAATATGTATATATATATGTGTATCTAGTACTACAATATGTATATATATATGTGTATCTAGTACTACAATATATA
Source organism: Limulus polyphemus (assembly GCF_000517525.1). NCBI lineage: Eukaryota > Metazoa > Arthropoda > Merostomata > Xiphosura > Limulidae > Limulus > Limulus polyphemus. The sequence goes on from NW_013675527.1 coordinate 14,573, forward strand.
TATATATGTGTATCTAGTACTATAATATGTATATATATGTGTATCTAGTACTACAATATGTATATATATGTGTATCTAGTACTACAATATGTATATATATGTGTATCTAGTACTACAATATGTATATATATGTGTATCTAGTACTACAATATGTATATATGTGTGTATCTAGTACTACAATATGTATATATGTGTGTATCTAGTACTACAATATGTATATATATGTGTATCTAGTACTACAATATGTATATATGTGTGTATCTAGTACTACAATATGTGTGTGTGTGTATCCAGTACTACAATATGTGTGTGTGTGTGTGTATCTAGTACTACAATATATATATATATGTGTATCTAGTACTACAATATGTATATATATATGTATCTAGTACTACAATATGTATATATATGTGTATCTAGTACTACAATATGTATATATATGTGTATCTAGTACTACAATATGTATATATATGTGTGTATCTAGTACTACAATATGTATATATATGTGTGTATCTAGTACTACCATATGTATATATATATATGTGTATCTAGTACTACAATACGTGAGTGTGTATGTATCTAGTACTACAATATGTATATATATATGTGTATCTAGTACTACAATACGTGAGTGTGTATGTATCTAGTACTACAATATGTATATATATATGTGTATCTAGTACTACAATATGTATATATGTGTGTATCTAGTACTACAATATGTGTATCTAGTACTACAATATGTATATATATGTGTATCTAGTACTACAATATGTATATATATGTGTATCTAGTACTACAATATGTATATATGTGTGTATCTAGTACTACAATATGTATATATATGTGTATCTAGTACTACAATATGTATATATGTGTGTATCTTGTACTACAATATATATATATATATATGTGTGTATCTAGTACTACAATATGTATATATATAATATATATATTGTAGTACTAGATACATATATATATATACATATTGTAGTACAAGATACACATATATATACATATTGTAGTACAAGATACACATATATATATACATATTGTAGTACTAGATACACACATATATACATATTGTAGTACTAGATACACATATATGTACATATTGTAGTACTAGATACACATATATGTAGATCAACAACAATTAACTTACAGCATTCAAAAACACTAGTAGATCAACAATTAACTTACAGCATTCAAAAACATCAGTAGATCAACAACAATTAACTTACAGCATTCAAAAACATTAGTAGATCAACAACAATTAACTTACAGCATTCAATCATACATTTTTAATCCACTAAACCAACTTTAAAAGACACAAACGGAACTTAACTTTGAAATAAAAGAAGTGATTTAAACATGTCAAGAAACGATTTATCTAACCTTATTTTAAAACAATTACAAAAACAAATATGTGTGTATCTAGTACTACAATATGTATATATGTGTGTATCTAGTACTACAATATGTATATATATGTGTATCTAGTACTACAATATGTATATATGTGTGTATCTAGTACTACAATATGTATATATATGTGTATCTAGTACTACAATATGTATATATGTGTGTATCTAGTACTACAATATGTAGGTGGGTAAGTATGGTGTTAGAAGTTTGACTACTTGTTTACAGTGGTGGGTAAGTATGGTGGTAGATGGTTGGCAACTTGTCTACAGTGATGAGTCGTCATCGTCGTCGGCAGTCCTTCGATAATCGAAGATGACGTAGAGAAGGAGGGAAAGAAACCATCGACGCTTGGATTGTCGACTGAGCTTCGAACGCTTTAGCGATCAGAGCCCAAAATTGCTGGCACATCTCTTTTCACAAATGTCACATTACACTGTGTGAATAACAAGTTGAGTAAGTATGCTAGTATGTGCCAACAGATACAACAAGTCTATAGGCTATTTACATTCTATAATTGTGTAGAGAAAAAGAAATATTTAACTGTGAAAACAGCACTTGATGTATAAATGCTACATTAAAACTAATCAGCTAACGTAACTTAGATTGTATGTAAAAAATTTATACAATATTAACACTATGCATATGGAAGCACTGTTTTTGTTGTTGTTTGTTAGAGCAAAGCTACACAATAGGCTATCCGAACGGGGAATAGAACCCCGGATTTTAGTGTATAAACCTACCGAAGGAACTATGGACTTACTGCCGCGTATCGTTTATTAAAAAAGATATATTTAACACACGATTCAATGTTATATTATCGGATATCATAAGTTATGTATCCCAGATTCTGGTGGATCTCGCTAAAATAGAATCACATTAAAAAAGGGTATAATTCTTTTTTTCTAAACTTTCTCAGAAGAATCCGTAAATCGATCTTAAATTTCAGATTTAAGTATTTTCTTACTCGGAAACTTTAGACAGTTTTAACATTTATTTAACAGAAGGAATTATTCTTAACCAAATCCGTTTTTTTTTCTTCTTCTTTCGTTATAAACATCGTATCAAAACTTCACATTAAATAGACATACACCTATAGATATTGATTGAAATTAGATGACCTATGAATGATAACCCCACAGCATTATTAACTTCTTCAAACTTACAAAAATATCTATAAATATTGTAATTTTATGACGTTAAAGATTCCAATTCAAAATTATCAATACCTACGAGTTAACGTAAGTCATTGGTTAAACGCGGACATCCCCTTACTTAAACATGCCACATTATTACCAAACGTATACTAGAATCTTGATGCCAAAACAAGAAGGGTGATAAAGCTGCGTTCGTCTACGAGTACCACAGTTGACCAAAAAAAAACTTAACCATCTACCATTGACCTGACTCGATCATGTATATTACAGCTTCTTCTTCTGGGTTATCGTTTGCGATCTCCCGCAAAGCGTCATTTGCATTATATACTTCTTACAACCCGTGATGATGCAGGTCGTTTGGTTGTAGCGAAGTCCGCGACTCACTGGGGAGCTACTACCTTAAGGTGAAGGACCTAGATCCTGGCGGGCAGAGATGTAGACACGAAGATTACTATATCTCTTAAATTATTGGATTACAGCGATTAGTGATTGATTTAGACGAGAAGGACAAAGCCACTACTGTGTAATTTAAAGACACCTTAACCATGAATCAATCACTTGAGAAGGAAAAAAAACAACAACAATGGATTAGTTTGTCGTTAAATCATAATAATACTATCTTTTATCATTAGTTAAGTTATTGTGTCAGTCCTAACAAAACACACAATAACCTTTATGAAATAACCAGACCTAAGGTAAGTGTACTACAAAGGAAAAATAATACCAGTTTGGGCAAAATAACAAGGGTCAAATTAGTAGTGGACTTCGATTTTGACCCTGTGTCCACATCCTACCACTTCTTCTCATGTGTTTATATTACCAGAAGTTTTTAGTAACCTACATTATTTTTCTCTCTATCTCAATCTTTTTTTTTTGAATGATACAATGCAGCATTAAGTAATAAATATTATACTGGATACATAAAGGCCTTATATGATTGTACGGTGTGGCTATATGACGTAACACACACACTCAGAATACATAGTTTCAGTTACTATAATAATATACAATGAGACAACAATTACGGTGTAAAGTAGAGCACGTTTGTCACGTAATCAAATCCGATCTATAAAATAAAGGTTTTTAAGTTGATTTGTAAACTTTTACTTTCCAAATCTACTCCACCCTCTGATCTTATCTTTCACAGAATCCTGAATTCTCTGTGAAAAACTTGTTTCACTTTGAGTATTATCACGAAACATGCGTGAAGTATAAGCATGCAGGCGTAACTCTTAGAATACTGATAATTATTTCTTGAAAATTGTCATTTGTCACGTTCTTAACCTTGTGGAAGTGTTAAGTTTCGTTTAACAAACAAAAGTACTGCGCATGCGTAGTAGTTAAAGTGAAGGTATTTATGCATTAACCTCAAAGCTACACAATGAGGTTTTTATCTTTATTCTATAGTGGTATCTCTTTAAAATTTAAAAATGATAAAATTATTGAAATTCATCTTTTAAAATGACTGCGAAGAATGTGTGCTAAAATACCCAAAAACTAACCTCAAGTAATGTTTAACCTCAGGTAATGTTAAGCTCAGATTAGATTAATCTCAAGTAAGTTTAACCTTAGATTTTTTTAACCTCGGGTAAGGTTTAATGAGGAACCTACTAAACTGAATAATTAATTCAAAAATTTAATAACAAATTTTACAATAAACATGTTCTGATTGTAATAATTACAAAGTTTCGATCATAGTATCGAGCTGTCATCAAGTAAGTATTACAGTAGGCGTGGGATTGAGCGTAACATTATAACGCCTCCACGGCTGAAAGGGCGAGCATGTCCGGTAACGGGGATTCCAACCCGCGACCCTCCAATTGCGAGTCCAGCGTCCCCTAACCACCGGGCCATGCTAAGCCTATATTTTTGAATTAACCCTGGGTAAGCGAAGCAAGTATCGATACTTCCAAACCACAAAACTAAGACATAAATATCTAAAAAACAAAACAAGAATAAAGAAAGCTTCTCAGAGTTACGAGTATTTACGCGCTTTAATAGTATTGATATATAATTCACCGTTAAATGCCGACTTACTTAGTTTAAGTTACTTTGCCACCACAAGCTCTTATTTCCTGCTTTCGACGATAATTGTATCAGTATTCATAAAAACAAATCCACGATACTGAAATAAAAGAATAACTTTTTTCTTGCACCAAAAACTGTAAGTTAGGACTAATTTAAACCTAAAACAATTCAAGTTCTTATTGTTGTTTTTACCCATTCACTCTGGCCCGGCATAGTCTGGTGGTTAGAGGGCGTTCGACTCACAATCTGCGGATCGCAGGTTCGAATCCCCCGTCACCAAACATGCTCGGCTTTTCAGCCGTGTGGTCGTTATAATGTGACGGTAAATCCCACTATTCGTTGGTGTTGACTAGCTGTCTTCCCTCTAATGTATGACTTCTAAATTAGGGACGGCTATCGCGGATATCTCTCATGTAGCTCTGCGCGAAATTCAAAATAAACCAATCTCATTCATTCAAAATACAACATGCGCAAGTAAAGCTAGTGAAAATATACAGGTTAATATTTCAGAATTACGACTGTTGTATACTTTCCTGACAAAACATGAAGTGAACATGGCACGAAAATGGTATGCTAATTAAAACTGAAGACAATGGACACCATTTAACATACTGTGAGTAATGCAACAACGTAACAAGGGTTATCACCTAGGATTCAGTAAGAGTGCAAACAATTCCTGAGAGGGAGGAAGAGGTCAACGCTGAACCTGACCATTCCTTGTCCAAAACATGGCTCGAATCCCGATTAAGAGGATGATTATGATCAAAATACATCAGGAAATATTTGTGTGGGCTACGATGAATATTCCTTTAATAACCTAAACTATTTCAGGTGTTTGGATAACATGTGAAATACCATCACAATTAATTATCTTTCATCATTATTCGGCGGATTAAATGGTTATTTATTTAGTTATTAAGAACCAAATAAACAATTTATATAATCTGATTCAAACGATCTAAATGTTTTCAACACGTCAATAACAAACGTTCAAGCAGATAAAATCTTTTAAGTTCACTAATGATTTATTTCGTCACACTCCAAAAACATTAGTAGATCAACAACAATTAACTTACAGCATTCAAAAACATTAGTAGATCAACAACAATTAACTTACAGCATTCAAAAACACTAGTAGATCAACAACAGTTAACTTACAGCATTCAAAAACATTAGTAGATCAACAACAATTAACTTACAGCATTCAAAAACATTAGTAGATCAACAACAATTAACTTACAGCATTCAAAATCATTAATAGATCAACAACAGTTAACTTACAGCATTCAAAAACATTAGTAGATCAACAACAATTAACTTACAGCATTCAAAAACATTAGACTGTAAATAAGTAGCTAACCATCTACCACCATATTTACCACTGTAAACAAGTAGCTAACCATCTACCACCATACTTACCCACTACTGTAAACAAGTAGCTAACCATCTACCACCATACTTACCCACTA
>NW_013675528.1:0-12035 GCF_000517525.1 Limulus polyphemus
CTCAATTATAAATAGAATTAAAAGAGAAACATGAAGGTTATTTTAATCCTTGTCGTTGGGACATATTATAAAGTAATTTTTCCTGTTCTCAGTATTAAAATATGTACAAACTTATTACAAACATTGAAAATATTCAGTAAATACTTGCATCACAGGGTAAAATATGTGTCAAAAGTGACTTATTACAAACATTGAAAATGTTGTCAAGTTCTCTAAAGACTAAATCAACCCAACAAGTTATTCAAAGTTTATCGTATCAGTTAACGTAATCTTTCACCACTCACTTTGAAATTTCAAGGACACGTTTATACGTGATGAAATTCCCTAAAATTAAGCCTCTGTGGGTTTTGTAACTTTTTTTTTTAACGTTTTTTCCAGCTGGTATTATGGCAGAATCACCAGAGCTGATGCGGAGAAGCTTTTACTGAATAAACATGAAGGGGCATTTCTGATTCGTGTCAGCGAGAGTTCTCCGGGTGACTTCTCGTTGTCAGTTAAGTAAGTTTCTTATAATTCGTTGTCTTATGGTCCAAACGAGTGTTTATTATACATGATAAACTTCCACTTAACGTTGTAAATGTGTTCAATATGTAAAAACAATAAGTTAAGTCATTGTCTAAGTTAATGCACTGTTTTGTGGGATGATGACTCTTCTTCAGACATCACTTCTCACACACATTAACAGACTACATGTACATGTGGTTTTACTGAGATAATGAAATAAAAAATATTTCCAGAAAGTTCTTTTTACTTTGATGTATAAATCTGTATGTAAAATATATCGTTATAATTATATTTGGTCGGATAAAAATTAGGAATGGGACGGATAGTTTTGGTTGAATTTCAGATTGGATAGACGACACTGACATACATATTCAATGTGCAGCATGCACGAGTTATTATAATGTAGAACTAAACTAGTAATCTCATCAGTGAAGGCCGTTTAAGAGAAGATAGCACACGGCTTTACACCCTGGTCTCCAGCTGAGACTGTCTTTTGGATTGTACTTGCCGTTCCTTTCACTGCCACTACTGTGGCTTACGGTAGCAATGCAAAGGTGGGCTTGGTGTTTATTTAACCGACAAAAGGACTGTCTGTAGTATGACTACTGGTGCTTTTGCTCTTTAACTCTATATGGGTTTGGTCAGTTTGACTGACCTTGCAAGCACAAGGTAGCCAGGAAAGTATGTATACCATAACTTTTAATGTAGTGTATGTATCTTCATGAACTGTGGTAAGCTCTTGGTAAACATTTTAAGTCTTTTTATACACGAAAAAAATCTGACTAGTCTGAATTTTGATCTTGAGATTAAAAGTTCTTTTTTTTTCATCTTCAAATTTGATGAGCAGAACCTCCTAAATGAATATCTAAAGTTTTTCAGTAAAAATTTATATCTTATTGGTTATTTTCTCTACCTTAACACTGTGAAGACTCGGTTGATTTGCTTGACCTTGTAATCATCACAAAAAAATCATCTAAATTACCCGTTGTTGTTCTAGAATGACTGCAGGTTATAACAGAAAATTACAATTATTTATCATAGATAGCTTATGGTTTGTAACATTTTACATGTTTTTTTATTTATCTTTATTGTATATTGCTCTAACTTGTAATAATGCGATTCAAGCTGTAAGTCACGTACGGATGTGTAACTCAAGTTATGGTATTGAACAACATTCAAGCTGTAAGTCACGTACGGATGTGTAACTCAAGTTATGGTATTGAACAACAATCAAGCTGTAAGTCACGTACGGATGTGTAACTCAAGTTATGGTATTGAACAACATTCAAGCTGTAAGTCACGTACGGATGTGTAACTCAAGTTATGGTATTGAACAACATTCAAGCTGTAAGTCACGTACAGATGTGTAACTCAAGTTTTGGTATTGAACAACATTCAAGCTGTAAGTCACGTACGGATGTGTAACTCAAGTTATGGTATTGATCAACATTCAAGCTGTAAGTCACGTACAGATGTGTAACTCAAGTTACGGTATTGAACAACATTCAAGCTGTAAGTCACGTACAGATGTGTAACTCAAGTTATGGTATTGAACAACATAATGCATGATTTGTGTAGAAAGTTTGTTTTTCGTTATCTAGCCTAATTAGTTTCATATTTTAGTTACTTTTATAACAATGAATAAAACAATCTACATGAGAAACAAGAAGTTTAGGACTTGCGTTTCCATTCTGCCAAACAAACTTGTCTCTAGTTCCTTGTAACAATATTACTAGTAACTAAAACAGGTTTTGTTTATTTAAAATATGCATATAAAAATACAAATTAATAGCATACAAAAGGCAAACGATGCCCTATAACTATTATAATTTAACTGGCTTTCTAACTAAGACAAAAGGCATTAGCTGTTCCATCTGAACCCGGCGAAAGCACCTTTCAATCTGAAGACAAAGTAAACAAAAATCTCTACGAAGAACAATATAACATTATAGATCATTTGAACAACTAAAACTTTATATTTCTATTGGTTATAAATGATAAAATGTCAGCGAGATTTATTATCAATCTGTAATTGAGAGGATGTGATAGGTGAGCCTGGTAAGTAGGTTTAATTTTATGGTTTATATCTCCGTAAACAAAGAATAACAGAGGCTATAAAAATTAAACTTTGCTTTAGTAGTATGTAAATTATAATGAGCACTTTATGTTCAACTCATAACATCGAGAAGAGGTGATGAAAACACAGAAAATTGGATTGAACAAATGTCATGTTACATAGATAAGTGTAGCTAGAGAATTTACTTAAATATTTTGTTATGAAAGTAAGAAATTAAAACTGAAAAAATATTAAAAGTTGATTTATTAACTACGTTTGGATGCCAGGTTTATTCGTATATATTGATGATAAATTAGTTTAATTAAATATTGATCATAACTATAAAAATTTTTGATGCGCAAGCTTCTATCTACTGGTAGCGAGATGGATTGAACAAAGCTTCTATATGTTAGAAGCCACTATAAAGCACCAGTGGGCTAGATGACACAATACCTGTGTTATATGTGATACACGTGTAACTATCAAGTGTGTGTAACATTGTGAGATAATCTTACCTGATTATCCAATTCATTGCAAAATAATATTCAATCCAAACAATTTTACCTTATGGTACAATATCTTATTAGACAGGATATAATTAAAAGTAGAACAGCCACAGTAATAAGCCATAAGTAAGGTTAGAAGAGAATATCCTGGTGACTGAAATCTATCATTAAAATCATATTACTATCTTCATCCTTTAAAATTAAATACACTGAAGGAAAATGCAGAAGTTTGGGATTTCTAGGGAGTAATAATATATAACGTAAACTCTCTCTCGTTCTTAATAGACTTGCCGAAGGTTCTCCGACTTTCTTGGGGCAAGGTAGCAATAATGTAGTTGTAATTTTATTATCAAGTTGCTTACTACAGTCTTCTGGCAGACCTTGATAAAGTTTACTGATTTGTATTTACTGGATGTTTTTGTAATTAAATAAAAAAAATATCCAAGAGAAATGAAAGCTTGGTTGCTATTTTAGAATCTGATAGAGAAATACTGGGTGACTACATTATCAAATAAGGTTGAAGATAGAGAAATACTGGGTGACTACATTATCAAATATTTCAACCTTGTTTGATAATGTAGTCACCCAGTATTTCTCTATCTTCAACCTTATTTGATAATGTAGTCACCCAGTATTTCTCTATCTTCAACCTTATTTCACATATACCGTATTCATATGGTTTCTGTTTGCTATTTCTACATCTACGTCTTATTCCTAGTGTATTATAATTGCTGTGTCACGTCAGCTACAACTACTCATTCCAAAACTGTAGAAGTTTCTGTGATTTATGTGACAAATTCTTGTAAACAAACATATTTTAAGCTGACTGTTTTGCTGCAGGTGTAGTGAAGAGACAGGAATTATGGATATCAAACTCAGTGTTACAGTAAAAATGTACTGAGTGTTACAGTAAAAAATGTACTGTAGTGACAGAAATTATAGATATCAAACTGTTACAGTAAAAATGTAGAGTGTTACAGTAAAAAATTACTGTAGTGACCGAAATTATAGATATCAAACTGAGTGTTACAGTAAAAATTGTACTGTAGTGACAGAAAGTATAGATATTAAACTGTTACAGTAAAAATTGTACTGTAGTGACCGAAATTATAGATATCAAACTGACAGTTACAGTAAAAATGTACTGAGTGTTACAGTAAAAAATGTACTGTATTGACAGACATTATAGATATCAAACTGTTACAGTAAAAATGTACTGTAGTGAAGTGATAGAAATTACAGAAAAGTTCGCACTGATTTATGATATAAAAATTGAAACAATAAAAACGTGATTGAAAAACTCTTTGTACATGTAAGATCATTATCTGTAAAAAATAGATAACGTAAGACAAGGAAGATGGGCCATATTTTTGTATTGTCCTAAGCTTTGAATATTATATGTTATTGAATTACATTATATGTGATATTAATTTCCTAGGTGCGAAGGTGGAGTCCAACATTTCAAAGTCTTGCGGGATCCACAGGGCAAGTTTTTCTTGTGGGTTGTCAAGTTTAATTCACTCAATGAGCTCGTTGAATATCACAGATCTGCATCTGTTAGCCGTGCCCATGATGTTAAACTGAAGGACATGCATCCAGAAGAGGTGATGAATGTGTAAACATTTCTAAACCTTAATAAGTAGCACAGATCATTATTTATGTGATAGCAGCACTAAATTCTCCGTGTTGTAAAAAAAACTCTACATCTTTGCAAGGTTGAAAAATTTTGTATAAAAGTTACAAGTAAATAAAAAAAAATCAAAGAATTTGTATTTTTCATAAACACTACCTCATCATCAAGAGGAGAAGTTGAAGTCTATAAAACAAAACGTTGGTTTTTTTTAATAAACATTTTTATTTTGCTGTACAACACTCAAAGATAAAACAATTTCCACAATGCTTGAAGATAACATCCAATTATATAAGAAGTTTTTGTTAAATCTTTACTGTAAACAAATATTTAAAATTATTGAAAGACAGATGAAGGTTGTTAAGGTCAACAGTAACTTTATATATGTATATGTCAGATGAAGGTTGTTAAGGTCAACAGTAACTATATATAAGTATATGTCAGATGAAGGTTGTTAAGGTCAACAGTAACTTTATATATGTATATGTCAGATGAAGGTTGTTAAGGTCAACAGTAACTATATATAAGTATATGTCAGATGAAGGTTGTTAAGGTCAACAGTATATATATATGTATATAGATAAAGGATGTTAAGGTCAACAGTATATATATATGTATATGTCAGACGAAGGTTGTTAAGGTCAACAGTAACTATATATATGTATATGTCAGATGAAGGTTGTTAAGGTCAACAGTAACTATATATAAGTATATGTCAGATGAAGGTTGTTAAGGTCAACAGTAACTATATATATGTATATATATCAGACGAAGGTTGTTAAGGTCAACAGTAACTATATATATGTCAGATGAAGGTTGTTAAGGTCAACAGTAACTATATATATGTATATATAGATAAAGGATGTTAAGGTCAACAGTATATATATATGCGTGTGTGTGTATATATGTCAGATGAAGGTTGTTAAGGTCAACAGTAGTTACATATATGTGAGATGAAGGTTGTTAAGGTCAACAGTAACTATATTTATATATATATATATATATGTCAGATGAAGGTTGTTAAGGTCAACAGTAACATTTTATATATATATATATATGTCAGATGAAGGTTGTTAAGGTCAACATTAACTATATATATATATATATATATAGATAAAGGATGTTAAGGTCAACAGTATATATATATGCGTGTGTGTGTGTGTCAGATGAAGGATGTTAAGGTCAACAGTAACTATATATATGTGTGTGTGTGTCAGATGAACGTTGTTAAGGTCAACAGTATATATATATATGTATATCAGATGAAGGTTGTCATATTTAATGAAATACTGTCAGATAAATGACTTGTAGGTTTTTCACATGGAAAACGTTTAGGCTTCTGTTAGAATCTAATAAAAAGTAGATAGCAGCACGACTTCCATTTAAACCCAATATATTTTTGGACTAATTAAAATACAAATATCTCTAAAGTCTGAGTTTATTTTAGACTAGATCTTGAAGTAAATTATGGTATAATGTTAGCAAGGTAAAATTTTTGTTATAATCTTGTTCTTCTTGATAAGCTTTTCAGTTTTAATGTGATTTTTGGGTTGATTCGACTTAAGTTGACCTATTTTAACTTTTAAAAACTATCTAAGTGTAATATATGTATAGAATTTACCTTTTATTTCAAAAATGTTTCTTCAAAGGTTGTTTTTCTTTTCATATACATAGTTTTTGGTTCAAGCTCTCTATGACTTTCAACCCCAGGAACAAGGGGAACTGGAATTCAGACGAGGGGACATCATCACCGTCATTGAACATTCAGACCCCAACTGGTGGGATGGAGAGATGGGATCGAAACGAGGATTTTTTCCTGCAACCTACGTTGTCCCCTATCATACGTAGTTTGATCGTAGTTGTATGTGTGGTGTTTCCACAGTTAAAAAAACACTAACTTCTCTTACAGATAACTAGTAATAGTATTCGTGTACTTAATATATTTTAAAATTACTTTTTTTTTTATATAAAGCTTTGTCGTTTTTTTTTAATCCCAAAATAATATTTTTTATTTATTGTTTATTTTTGTACAGAATTTAATTGGTTTTAGTAATCATTTTAAATGTTTGCAGTTTTTGTTAGTTTCTTAGCATTGTCTGATACTTCTCTGGCATACTTAAACTTTCTGCCCAGGTAATAGGATTGATTTTTGTTTTGTATATTTGCAACAATGTGTGTGTATGAGGATTGAACTTTTCCTTGCTTGAAAAAAAAATTAATAATTTTGTAAGTTAGTCACTTTTCGTTTTGTAAACGACCTCTATATCACTGTAAAAGTGTTAATGGACTTTACTAATGAATAATTATTTTGAATAACGTATCTCGATATCAAATCATACATCTGTAATGAAAGTATTGTGTATGAATTATATTAGAGACAGGAGGGGGGGTTAACGTAGATGTAAGATGGACTGGAGAAGTTGTGTATGAATTATATTAGAGACAGGGGTTTTTAACTAGATGTAAGATGGACTGGAGAAGTTGTGTATGAATTATATTAGAGACAGGGGGGTTTTAACGTAGATGTAAGATGGACTGGAGAAGTTGTGTATGAATTATATTAGAGACGGGGGGTTTTAACGTAGATGTAAGATAGACTGGAGAAGTTTCACGTTTATGTTTTATTATCATTATATGTATGTATCTATCTATGTATGTGTGTCAATATTGCTAATATACGTTTTGTGAGCTTGTAAAGAAACTTGTATGTATTTTAACCTTAATATATTTATCATTAATGACTAAAAGGTTAAGAAGGCTAGAGGTAAATGTGATGAGAGAAATGTTTTATTTGAGTTTACTTAGGACAGACAGACTTGATGAAATTAAAGTTAACTTCTGAATCTTGTAAACTATGAAGTATCTCTATACTTGGGATTCTGTTTGTGATTAGTGGTATGGAGACGTATACAACAACAAAATAGGGTGTTTAGTGTGCCAACAGCTGGGTGTTTCCTGGTGTTTAGCATGCCAACAGCTTGGTGGTTAGTGTGCCAACAGCTGGGTGTTTCATGGTGTTTAGCATGCCAACAGCTTGGTGTTTCATGGTGTTTAGCATGCCAACAGCTGGGTGTTTCATGTGCCAACAGCTGGGTGTTGCCTGGTGTTTAGCATGCCAACAGCTGGGTGTTTCATGGTGTTTAGCGTGCCAACTGCTGGGTGTTGTCTGGTGTTTAGCATGCCAACAGCTGGGTATTTCCTGGTGTTTAGCATGACAACAGCTGGGTGTTTCCTGGTATTTAGCCTGCCAATGGCTGGGTGTTTCCTGGTGTTCAGCATGCCAATGGCTGGGTGTTTCCTGCTGTCTAGCATTCTAATGGCTGGGTGTTTAGTATGCCAACCTGTGAATCCATAAGTCCATTGTTCATGTCCTATGGTCATTAAAATTACACTGCACTTTGGAGTGTTTTAATAAGAGTGACAGTGAAATCCTGCTTTGACTAGAGAAACCCTAGAGCCTCCTCTGGGTGATTTTTGACTAGCTGCTGTCCCTCTAGTTTACAACTCAAATTAGGGATAGCTAGTCCTTGTGTAGCTTTACACGAATGTCTGACACAAACCAACCAACTTTCTATTGACCCACCTTATATTCAGAAGAGATTTGTCCTTTTGTTTCATAAATAGTTGGTACAGTTTTTAATTTCTGTACTTAAATAAACTTGGTGACTTTGAATAAAATGTAATATTTAGTAGTACTTTTTCATATTTAAGGGTGGGATTCACAAGGAAAACTTAGAGAAATCAGCTTTTAACTGCGTTTTGATCATGGTATTGTTAATTGTCTCCCCCTTCTTTAAATGTTTAATTTGAACGCCATGAATTGTTTCAAAATGTGTTATCTTTCTCTTACACGTTCTCCAGAAATAAACGGTTGTAAAATTACTATAGAATCAAAGTTTTCCAGCTCAACTTATTTTACTCAGTTATTAACTTTTTTGTTTTCTTGTTTCTAATGGTTACAGTGAAGTGCTAGCTCTATTAATATTTGTAAGGGGGTTAGGGAGAATAAACTCAAATGGATGGTGAATAATATTTTTATATATGTATCGTAACAGTACAGAAATATAAGATGTGGCATAAATAAGCTTGAGCATGAATTCCTTCCAAAAGTAATTAAATAGATTAAACTAATTGAGTTGAAACGTTTATCACTGTAAGTTATCATCTAAACTACATTTAATATTACAATATTCTTCCTGATAGGATCAAAGTTTTTTAAAAGTCTTATCTAGAAAGGTGCGGTAGACCTCTGGTTTTGGAATTGGTGAGTTGGATTGGAACCTAGAATTTGTAGCTTTGCTATAAATACAAATGCTCTTGTTTAAAATTAAGATATTCTAAAAATAATAAACATAAATTTTAATTTAAAAAAATTGTCTATTGTTTAAACTCCAAAGTCCTGAACAATCATATCATTTACGTACAGTTTAATAATGTGTATATTTTAACTACATTAACAAATATTAATATTTCTTTAGAGTGTGTAGTATGTGACAGTATATACAATTTTTTGTTGACTGTCAGCTTTATTTAATACGCACTCTCTCTCTCTCACAGCTCGAAAAGCTTTTTTTTTCAACGTAGGTGAAACCTTAACAATATAATTAAATGTTTATAAAGATTTGTACTGGAACAAAGTGTAAAGTTTGGATGTTTTATTATGAAATTTATAGAAAGATATTTTTGAGATTTTGTTTTATTAACACGTGCTTTATTTTAATAAAAAATCTGGTATTTTAGGTGTACAAAAAATTTTATATTTTTCAGTGGCATTTGTATTCTGATAATGACAATAATTATCATTTGACACATTGTTAAAACTGGATACTCAAGTACTTAATGATGATAATTATCATTTGGCACATTGTTAAAACTGGATACTAAAGTACTTAATGATGATAATTATCATTTGACACATTGTATAAAACTGGATACTCAAGTACTTAATGATGATAATTATCATTTGGCACATTGTATAAAACTGGATACTCAAGTACTTAATGATGATAATTACCATTTGGCACATTGTATAAAACTGGATACTCAAGTACTTAATGATGATAATTATCATTTGGCACATTGTTAAAACTGGATACTCGAGTACTGAATGCTTAACGATATAATGTTCAAAAGTTGTGCTATATTAAAGGTCTTGACTGTATTTAAGTTTGTATAGTCTTTGTGTTTTTCTCATACCTTTTGAAGATTGTAATAATTTTCATTCAAGATTGTTAACTTTGTAAGTAAAATAAAACGTGTTTTTCATTCTGTTAATGTTTGTATTTTGTTTACTTAGAAATTTCGTTTTTTAAGATCATCAAAACATTTTATATTCACTATTTGATAAGAGCAACAATAACATACCTTGTATTTTTTATAAGTTGTAATATGTATAACAGGTTTCTGTATTCAAAATAAAAACTACATTTAATTATCGAGTCTGATGTTTTTAAGTAAGAATAAATCTTATGGTTTAAATTATAACCATAAACTTCAGAAATGAAAAAAAAAAAAATTGACCAAAGTTAAAGCTCAGTTTTGCCTTTCTCTAAGAAACTTGAAAACTAAATTGAGTAAAAGTAAAGTTTTAGAATTTCCAGTCTGCTCTAAGCATCATCATTTGAATAATTAGGACTTTTCTATTGGATGAAATTTGAGTTAAAATGTATTTGACTCGTATTTTGAATCATATTATTTTGCAACTGAAGGAACACACATCTTAGAAATTACAATAGTGAAACATTAGCAAAGCTCATTATAATTTTAAAAACTGGATATTATTTGTTTTAATATTATTATTAAAAACTTGTTGAGTATCAGAAGAAAAGGGATGTTGTAGATTATTTGTGGGATGTCCGGACATTATAATGACAAGTCTTTGAAGTACGTGGCCTAGTGGTTAATGTAGTCTTGGAGCTATAGGTGCACTATGGAATAGCAGTTAAGGTAGTTGCTGTTAACTGTCTTCTCTGTATAAGTTTAAAATTAGGGATGGCTGTGTGCAGATGGCACTATGTAGTTCTGACATCGTAAGCTGGATTTCGAAATGTAAATGTACTAACCTCTGTGTGTTTAACAGTTAGATGTGACAACAGCTATCTCATAGAAGCTTGTACCTGTTTGATCCTGTGTTTGTGTCCTCTCCCTAGGGCAATGCGAGCCTGTCTCAAAGGGTGTCACAAATACTTGTTATTATTTGGGGTTCTTTACCTTGTTTGATATGGTCGGTGAGGTGACTGGTCCATGGATTATGGAATTCTGCACTTGGACTCTTCATCTAACTTGAAAGTACAGTATGATATAACTGTGTCACCTGCACCAGAGCAGCTAGTATAGTCAGAACCGAATATAAGAGGCTAACCAATATAGCAAATACATTATTATAAATAAAATATTGTGTTTGTTTAGTTTTTCCTTTACTGTCCATGATCACTTTATTCTTTGTATAACATTTCCACAACCTGTTGTATTCTGGATATTTTAGGCTTCCTGCTGGTTATCAGTGTACCTCAAAAGCACATTGCTACAAATCACTGCGGGTCACAAGTTCGAATCTCATCACCGAACATGCTCGTTTTTTAAGCGATATAATGTGACGATCAATTCCACTTTTCATTTTTGAAGGGTGGCCCAACAGTTGGCGGTGGGTGATACTGACTAGCTGCCTTCCTTCTAGCCTATCACTTCAAAATTTGGGACGACTAGTGCAGACATCCCTAGGGTAGCTGTGTGAGAAGTTAAAAAACAACAACAGACAAACACTAATAATGCTTGGAGACGGCTTGAATGGGTAATGAAGAAAAACTTTAATATAAGTTTAACATAACAGCAAATGTACAACGTTTCAACAAGGTACCTGATGACGAGGAACCCACTTTGAAAGTAATAATGCTTGGAGACTGCTTGAATGGGTAATGAAGAAAAACTTTAATATAAGTTTAACATAACAGCAAATGTACAACGTTTCAACAAGGTACCTGATGACGAGGAACCCACTTTGAGACTATTAATGGTTGGAGACTGCTTGAATGGGTAATGAAGAAAAACTTTAATATAAGTTTAACATAACAGCAAATGTACAACGTTTCAACAAGGTTTTGTCATCATCAGGTATGTTAAACTTATATGAAAGTTTTTCTTCATTACCCATTCAAGCCGTCTCCAACCATTAAGAGTATGTTTGTAAATGAATAGTAATAGTTATAAGGATAAGAAAGATTATCCTCAATTGGTAGTTAGGAGGTGGGAACTACCATGTTTGAAATCAATAAATAATATATTGACAGGTGCGCGCGCGCACACACACACACACACACACACACACACACACACACACACA
>NW_013675528.1:12174-19297 GCF_000517525.1 Limulus polyphemus
ATCCTTATAACTATTACTATTCATTTACAAACATACTCTTAATGGTTGGAGACTGCTTGAATGGGTAATGAAGAAAAACTTTAATATAAGTTTAACATAACAGCAAATGTACAACGTTTCAACAAGGTACCTGATGACGAGGAACCCACTTTGAGACTAATAATGGCTGGAGACGGCTTGAAAGGGGAATGAAGAAAAACTTTAATATAAGTTTAACATAACAGCAAATGTACAACGTTTCAACAAGGTTTTGTCATCATCAGACAAACACTATACAAGCCGCCATTGCTTTGTACGCCATCTTTCTTTGTATCGTGTTGCTTTAAACTTCAAAATCTTGATTTTTTTTCTCCAGTTGAAAACAAGATACTGTTTTGTCCATCTTAACTATTTCATATTCTACCACTATCATACTTCAAACTACACAGAGAACATCTTTCTGATAACCTAATACTCACCAAATTGTCTCTTAAACTCTTTCAATGTTGCAGCTTCTGTCACACCTGAAGACAAACTATTCCATAGACGACTACTCTATGTCTATGTAGTATAAGAAAAATGACATTTGTCTTAACTGAAGTCGTTTATGATGTCTTAATTTTTTGTCCTGATATTACTGTGTGGAAATATTTGGAAAAGCCATTTTGATTTATATTCCTCACCTTTAATAATGTTAACACCTCAACTTATGCTCGGGTACTGAGTTGCATTTCATCTTCAACAAAAAACTATACCTTGGTTGTTGTTAAGCGCAAAGCTACACTATAGGCTATCTGTGCTCTGCCCACCACGGGTATCGAAATCCGAATTTTAGCGTCATAAGCCTGCAGACTTACTGGGGGGGGGGGCAAAAGATTTCTGCTTATCCTCAGTCGACAACTCTTCAAAGCTGGAATCATTCTCTTCTGGACTCTCTCCAACAACATAACATTCTGAACATACCGTTTCAAATTAGATGCCCCCAGTGGCACAGCGGTATGTCTGCGGACTTTCTACAATACAACCGGGTTTCGATACCCGTGGTGGACAGAGCACAGATGGCCCATTGTGTAGCTTTGTGCTTAATTATAGACAAAACCAAATAAGATATATCCAGTACTCGTATAGAGACTACAGACGGCCCCCTAGTGGCACAGCGACATATCTGCGTAATTATAACAACTCGCTGGTTATAAATTCTTTGATATTGTTTTTATAGTATTTAAATTTTTTTTTATTCAAAACAAAATAGAAAATACCACCATTTTATAATTGTTCTGAACTGCAGTTCGAGTTTAAATCAGAATAAAATAATTTATGCGCCTACTATCTACAAACAAAAATGCGCAGAGAATATTAAAAGCTTCCCCCTTTCGGGTTAAGGTTTGATACCGAATTTCCGCTTTTCGGAGGCCTTGTGTTAATTATGACACGTCACATACTGTTACTGCCAAAGAAACTTTTTAATTTAATAGTATCTGTCACATACGAATGTAATGTTTCAAAATCTTTACACGTATTTGAAAAGTCACACAACTGCGGTTGTGGTACGTTCCAAAGAGGAAATAAAACAAAGGGGTGTGTGTGTGTGTGTGTGACTCATACCACAAAAAGGTAAATAATTAATGTTTGCGATGCTCACAACGTTTCCAGCTGCAACGTTATGAACATTAAATACATTTACATTTTTTTCGTGGTATAAGTTCCCTCCCTCTTTTG
Organism: Limulus polyphemus; assembly: GCF_000517525.1. Classification (NCBI taxonomy): domain Eukaryota; kingdom Metazoa; phylum Arthropoda; class Merostomata; order Xiphosura; family Limulidae; genus Limulus; species Limulus polyphemus. Next base: position 13,873 of record NW_013675528.1, read on the forward strand.
ATAGTCACATTTTACTGTAAAAATAGTACTTAAGCCTAAATACGAATTTAGCAGCAAACTGACTAGGTTCAAAACAAGTTTTTATTTTGTTCTTCAAATGTGTATCTACTGTCATCTGTTACAAGCTGAGTGAAGTAGTTTTAATCAACATTGTTTGATTAAAATGTTTAAATCAACATTTTTTTTTCTTTTCGTATTATCTTTCTTGCATATTTTATCATTGTTTACATTTCAAAAGTAAAACAGTTAGCGATATTCATAAATGTAGGCGATTTAAAATAAGATGTTATTACTGATGTCAAATTTATATATATGTGGGTGTATTTTTGTATTTATTCTACTGTTGTTACAGAAGAAAAACAATTTTGTTAATTTGAGTTAAATATTACTTGGGGTTTCATAGTTTGTTCAAAAAATTCTCACCTCTCTAATTTTAAGTTACTTAAATTTAAGTTAAAAACTAAAGAAATAACAATCATGTCTCGTCGTCAAAGTTTTAAAGTAAGCAAACATGCAAAATACGACGCCAGACAATGATATACGCGTGTTAAATTTTGACTTTGCTCTATGTACATTATGGGAAAGTACCATTTCCGGTTTGTCTCCCGGCAACCCAGTGTTAAGACGGACGTTGTGCAGAGGGTGTGGTAGCGGGCGTGTTCTCAGCTACACTGGAGGTTTGTAGTATATGATATATTATGTATTAACTTTCTTATTATCTGGGTACCACAAAATAATTTATACGTATTGTGATATATATATTTATATGAAATAAAATCAAGTAGCGTGAAACGATGTTTAGGCCTGAAAAATTATAATGTTTAGTGGTAGTACTATTAGTAGAAGTAGTACCCCCCTAGGCCTAACCGTATTTTTATCCGCTGTGTGCCGCTGTTCTACCGCTTTAAACTTGCCGTAAGCTACGTGAAGACTCACCTGAACGAGGAAAAGCATTTGGGATACCTTAAAAGTTAAATATAATTTACAAATTTTGCTCGTTCACATTACTTATTAAAAGGTGTAAGTATGTTATGTATAAGAAAAAAAAAGTTAGTTAATTACACATTTAGGCACGTGTTTGTGTTTTCTGTTTTATCGTATAATTTACATCTTAGGGCGATTAATATTAACACTAATATTATAGTAGAAATAAGCTTTGTGGCTCTTTGAGATGATCTAAGCTTAACTATTATCAAATACACACAATATCACTGCCAGTTTTAATTGCTTAGTGTGCAGGAAAAAATCACAAGTATTTTAAATCATAATAACTAATATGCATAGATATTGGGTAACTTATGGCAGGTGTTGCTGTTCGTGGGCAATTTTTATCTTGGATAACTATTTGCTTCAAAGTGTAATAAGATTAATCTGTAATCAGACTTAAGTTGATGGTATATGAAGTGGTTGTAAAAAGAGTATCCATCATTTGAATGTACCTTGTGTTAAGTTTTTGAATCTTTAACTTGTGTTTCTATGGCCATAACAGAAATATTTAGAATTATTAAACAGTTATGTAAGTGAACAAAAATCAACTATTAATTCGCTTTGGCTTCATGAAAGAAGGATTATACAGCTAGGCATAGTACTTGAAATAAATTATATGAAATATTGACCAAGTTTAGTATTATTTTATGTACAAGGGATAAGAGATCATTGGCCTATTTAGTCTATTCAGTTTTTATAATCAAGTTACTCCAAGCTATATACAACAAAAAAATCTTTGCTGTATCCAACCCTCATCTTTAAAATATTCATCCAGCCTCCTCTCCAACTCCATAATTTTGTAGAATCTAGCACTCAAGAAACTTAGTCAGTTGGTTGGCCACTTTGTTCGAAAACTAACGTTGCCTTAATTGAAATAATGTGTGAGTTTTCATGTTTCTAACTGGTCATATCTAGTCTTAATGGCTGCAGTTATTATTACTTTGTTTATAAATATGTCACCTGAATAGTGAATGATATTAGAAACCTCCGTAATGCCTCCCACACCCAGGCAATTCTACTCTTTGGTGAAAGAAAAGAAATCAAGATTTCGGTTTATCTCCGTTTGACAAACCACGAATCGTTCTGATGACAGCCCATCTCTGAACCCACTAAACATCTTATCTAAACTGAACATGACAGGGGCCTAATTAGTACCTTAAAGAATGAATCAGTGGTCTACTTAATATACAACCTAAAATTACCTTTGACTTGGTACAAGTTAACATACATTATGTAGAAAGTACTTGGGATATTGTAATAGTTAAAAATTACCTTTGACTTGGTACAAGTTAACATACATTATGTAGAAAGTACTTGGGATATTGTAATAGTTAAAAATTACCTTTGACTTGGTACAAGTTAACATACATTATGTAGAAAGTACTTGGGATGTTGTAATAGCTAAAAATTACCTTTGACTTGGTACAAGTTAACGTACATTATGTAGAAAGTACTTGGGATATTGTAATAGCTAAAAATTACCTTTGACTTGGTACAAGTTAACGTACATTATGTAGAAAGTACTTGGGATGTTGTAATAGCTAAAAATTACCTTTGACTTGGTACAAGTTAACATACATTATGTAGAAAGTACTTAGGAAATTGTAATATTTAAAAATTACCTTTGACTTGTATAAAACATTTAACTGTTACTACAGTTAGTAAGTAATGGGTAAACCAATGTAATGTATAAAACATTTAACTGTTACTACAGTTAATAAGTAATGGGTAAACCAGTGTTACTACAGTTAGTAAGTAATGGGTAAACCAATGTTACTACAGTTAGTAAGTAATGGGTAAACCAATGTTACTACAGTTAATAAGTAATGGGTAAGCCAATGTAATGTATAAAACGTTTAACTGTTACTACAGTTAGTAAGTAATGGGTAAACCAATGTAATGTATAAAACATTTAACTGTTACTACAGTTAGTAAGTAATGGGTAAACCAATGTAATGTATAAAACATTTAACTGTTACTACAGTTAGTAAGTAATGGGTAAACGGAACAACAACAAATTTATATAGACACAACTTTTGACACTTTCATATGTTCACTTCAGTCAAACATTTGTGCATACATAATTAATGTTGGACTTTAAATCCAAATTAGACCATCTGTCCTATCTTTTTTTAAGGTGAGGAGTGACTAGTTGGTGAATATGGAAGTACACAATTTTGGGTCTAATCCGGTCTCGTGTCACACGTGGAATAAAGACAAAACTCGTAAGTAACATATGTATTATGTGGTTTACAGTTCTATGGTACAGCATATACAAAAATATTATAACATATTTATATCTGGTGGAGGGCTAGGCTTGATGTACTTATTGAAGTGGTGGAGGGCTAGGCTTGACGTACTTATTGAAGTGGTGTCACACGTGGAATAAAGACAAAACCTGTAAGTAACAGATGTATTACATGGTTTACAGTTCTATGGTACAGCATATACAAAAATATTATAACATATTTATATCTGGTGGAGGGCTAGGCTTAACGTACTTATTGAAGTGGTGGAGGGCTAGGCTTGACGTACTTATTGAGGTGGTGGAGGGCTAGGCTTGACGTACTTATTGAGGTGGTGGAGGGCTAGGCTTGACGTACTTATTGAAGTGGTGGAGGGCTAGGCTTGACGTACTTATTGAGGTGATAGAGGGCATATCGAGCATCTTTGACAATCTTGAATATCATGTACCGTGTCCGGACTTTTCCGAATAAAATTCTCAGCTCTAGGTGTGCAGTTTTACTCTCTCAGGACAAATAATATTTAAGGTATAATGATTAAATAATTTCTCTTTGATCACTCTCCATGTTTATTACTTATTATTGTAAATAATTAAAACAATTTGATGGAAATGGTTCTCATAGCTAAAATTCATTGTCTTACAGAGTTGGCCTTATCCCCAAATAACAATGAGGTCCTTATTTATAAAAAAGCTGGTGAAAAATGGACTGAGCCAGAGTTACTGTTGCAGCATGAGCTTCGAGTTACCAGCATGGATTGGGCTCCGAACACTAATCGCATCGTCACATGTTCGGAAGTAAACATTACCCTTTTAACCTCTCTTTTTTTTCTTTCTGTATTTTGAATTGTAGGTTTGCTGCTTACATTATGTACTGCTACTTTTACAAAATTGAAGCTGTAAGTTTTTTTTTGTAAAACTGCATGAAAATCTAGTCTTAGTATGAACTGGGTGATAAAATCAACCGTTATTTTATCAAGAAAAAATAGGTTAAGAAATCTAAACTGATTCCAATATATAAGATGACTCTATCATCTTTGCAATCATCCCAGTTGCCCTCTTCTGAATCTTTCTTCGATGAGGGGATCAAGACTATACTCACTACTCAAGTGAGATGCAAGAGACAGGTCGAAACAATATTAGCAGTTAATAGATGTTAGGCCTACATCGTTAATGTTCATTTTTAACATTTTGAAACTGGTCATGACGAAGTTGTAGATTAAAAAAAACCTTCCAAAACTTAAGTCTTTTAGTAGGTGGTATCCCAGCCGAGGACAGGCTAGTTCTAGTCCCAAACCTTCACGGACAGTTGTTCAGTAGCCATATTTTAAAACACACGTTTGTTTTTAATTGTTACAAACAGACCACTGAAATCTCCCCGTGGATCGATGGTTGGGAACTACTGGACTAGAAGAACTAAAAAAAAAGCAGATAATGACACTGAATTAGGGTGACCGAATAGTGATGAGAATAGAAAAATGTTCGTATTACTTGATAATTTATCAGGATGTGAAAGTAAGAAGGGAAGGTTCCGAGATGATGAAGTTGCCATGAGTTTTGAAGTAAAATTATAAATTTAGAAGTTAAAAATTTTGAAATAACCAGTTTAACGAAGGGAAAAAAAACAATACATGCTCAAATATTCTTTAAATATGATGTACTTGGTAAGAAAAACATAAATTTTGTCATAAAAATATTTATTCAAGCAGCCCTGTTGTGGCATAGTATTAGCTTTTGGTTAATGTTTAGATGTTTATGTTGCTACTATATATTATACACAGCTTTTGCATAGCCTAATCTGTGAATGTTACATATTCCAGGACAGAAATGCCTACGTTTGGACGCAGTGTGATGGTAAATGGAAACCCATGTTAGTGTTATTACGGAGCAATCGAGCTGCTGCCTGTGTAAGATGGGCACCAAATGGTGAGTTACAGTAATAAATGTACAGGCTAGCCTACTGCACCACACAGTAAGTTACAGTAATAAACTTACAGCACCACACAGTAAGTTACAGTAATAAATGTACAGCACCAAATGGTGAGTTACAGTAATAAACGTACAGCACCACACAGTAAACTACAGTAATAAATGTACAGCACCACACAGTAAGTTACAGTAATAAATGTACAGCACCACACAGTAAGTTACAGTAATAAATGTACAGCACCACACAGTAAGTTACAGTAATAAATG
>NW_013675529.1:0-5312 GCF_000517525.1 Limulus polyphemus
AAAGATATGTCTAACTAATTTTTTCTAAATGTACAGTTTTAAAGATATTTCTAACCAGTTTTATTCAAAACGTAAATTATAAAGATACGTCTAACCAATTCTATTTTAACTATACAGTTTACGTCTTCTAGTTCGATTATGAGCTTTAAATAAGTGTTTAATTTACTGTTTTTTTTTCCGTACTGTGAAGTTTCGAAGGTTATCTATATTTCTTTAAATAAGTGTTTAATTTACTGTTTTTTTTTCCGTACTGTGAAGTTTCGAAGGTTATCTATATTTCTTTAAATAAGTGTTTAATTTACTGTTTTTTTTTCCGTACTGTGAAGTTTCGAAGGTTATCTATAAGGTAGCAATGACCGGAAATATCGTAATATTAAAACTAGAGGTAATAATGACCAGAAATGTCATAATATTAAAACTAGAGGTAGCAATGACCGGAAATATCGTAATATTAAAACTAGAGGTAGTAATGACCGGAAATATTGAAACTAGAGTAGCAGTGACTGGAAAAATTTTAATATTAAAACTAGAGAGAGAAATGATAAAAATCCCCACGGTAAGAGTCACACAAATCCCGCAACAAAAACAGAATTTCAAATATTCACAACACCTACATCGCTATGACATTGAAATGTTGAGTTAAGATTGGATTCTGTGCTTTCAACAGGTAGCGCTTTTAGAACAACTCAAAGAATTTTTATAGAAGTCATATTTTCACCACCTAATCTTCAGATTTAACATAAATTTGTTAAGACTTGTTTATGTTTAACTGGCTTTTAGTCAAATCTGAAGATTAATGTTCTTCTCCGCGTAATCTCTTTAAGTGATTAAATTTGGAAAACGTTGGATGTGATGTCACGTTCGGAACGGAAGAAAAGTCTAGTTACGAAGAAAATCAAAGTTAGAGCTTTACTTGTTAGTTTCATCCATGTACCGTTTAGAAAACGTAACAGTAAAAATCTGTTCTTTAAATCCCTCTGTTCTTTCCTAATGATATTCATTACGTTTTCTGGTTCACGTATTTATTTCCTTGTTTCAAACCCGTTTCTGGGGCTATCAAAGGATAGCCCCAGAAATGCATGTAGAAATTAGTTTCCATTGGCAGTGGCACAGCGGTATGTCAGCGGACTTACAACGCTAGAAACCGGGTTTCGATACCCGTGGTGGGCAGAGCACAGATAGCCCATTGTGTAGCTTTGTGCTTAACTTCAAACAAACAAGTCTTCGCTTTGTCTTTTCAGCTGCTGTCGAGTAGGTTAAGCTCATTTTATTTAAATGTTTTCTCAAATCGACACGAAAGAGGGCAGTTGATTTGAGTTATCAATAATTATAGTGTTTTGTTTGGATAATAATTGTTAATTGCCCTCTGTTCGTATGTTTAATGCTCTTTAAAACATTAAACATTAGCTGCTGGTCATACAAAACGCCATCTGCTGGGATAGATTATGTAAATCACCATAAAAAAAGGCGCCATCTGCTGGAGTGAATTATTTAAATGGTTGTGTGCTTCAGTTGAAATGTTATTCAAAAATTATATTCATGACTTTCTCACGTATAAAAATCATTATTTTACACTTTACGTTTTCTGTGTTAACAAACGATACTTTTCTACACCCCTTTGCTCATTTATTACACTGGAATTACCTATTTATCTCTGGCATGAGATATCCTAATACATATATTTCTAAAACAAAACTTCGCCGGTTTAACGTTTACCATATTAAAAACGAGAAAGAAAGATGAAACAGTTTTCAACCTATGATAATAAATAAAAAAATACTGGTATTTTCCCTCCTACGGAGCGATTACTTGCGCGGAGTTTTATTATTTTCTCGGGAGATGTACGTTCATCGCATTTTCGTCGCTGTCTTGGCACAAGAGGAGCGCCTTATCGCAGCGCTCCCACGCGAGCCCAGACGTCAACAAGCAGTGACAAAATGATTTGTGGCTTACGAACAAGAATCTTTCAATTATTGTTTGTTTTTTTTTCTGTGACGTGCTTTTCTTCGTTTCAATAAACTTAACTTGAGGAGTTTCAGAGATCCTAGAATGGGATTGTTTTTATTTTAGGATGGGATTGTTTTTATTTTAGGATGGTATTTTAGGATGGATTGTTTTTATTTAGGATGGTATTTTAGGATGGGATTGTTTTTATTTAGGATGGGATTGTTTTTTTAGGATGGGATTGTTTTTATTTAGGATGGGATTGTTTTTTTTAGTTTTCATAATGTAGATTTGATGTTTACGATATACAGAAAGTTTGATTGGAATAAGTTTATCATGTTTAAAAGCCACCTAGGACAATCTGCTGTGTCCACTGCAAGGAATCGAGCCTTGGATTTTAACTTGTAATTCATAAACTTACCGCTGATCCACCGGGAGACCTTTGAAATAAAATATTCTTACAATTTTTTTATAATTCTCCTACAGTCGTAAAGCATTTTCAGAATCGTTCAATGCCATGTACTATTGTGTATTTACAAACAATGATAATACGTTGATCTGAAATACACACGGTGTATGGTATTAAAGCGTTTATCGTAACACAGATTATTATTAACTTGTTTAACCAACTATGGAATATCCTCTTTGGACAATTTCTGGCAAGGTTTATTTTTATTGGGTATGAAAGATTATACAAAAAATTCAACCAGAACAGTGTCTACTATATCGAGATAGTTTGAAAACATTAACTGGTAGAGATCACATATTATGTGATAACCTTAATATAAAAAAAAACCCTTTGGAGTAATGTTATTTTTAACCCCTTGGAGTAACGTTATTTTTCATTAAAACAAATCTTGGAATCACTATAGTTTCTGCTGGAGTAAAAGAGTAGAAAACAACGTTGTCATATTAACAGTTGTTTTCGGGTTTCGATACCCGTAATGGGCAGAGCACAGTTAGCCCTTTGTGTAGCTTTGTGCTTAATAACAAACAAAACAAACGTTTTAAATTCTAGACCCAGGAATTCGAATCCCTGAAGAAGAAGAGCTGGAGTTTTTACTTGATTTGTTTTGTACTAACTAACTCATCATGGGGGATGTTCAACTTTAGTGCACATTCATTGTCGCCTTTTAATTCAGTCAATACTTGAAGTGTGTTGGCCTCAGAACTATTAACGATAACCCACCAGTCGCACAGCATGAAATAAAAACTAATTTAATGCTTATGAAGCATCGTCTCAATTGTATAGTGTAAAATTTGATTGGCTGGTCATCATGACGTAGCGTCTTTCAGAGCAAATTCTCACATTACCTGCAAAGTCCTCGTAATATTATGACTAGAGGTAGTAATGACCGGAAATCTTGTAACATTAATATTAGAACACTGAGAAACTACTTTAACCTCTAAAAACTAGACAAACACTGAGAAACTACTTTAACGTCTCATTGTTAAAAGAAGACAAACATGAAAAAACTACTTTAACCTATCATTGTTAAAAGTAGCCAAACATGATAAACTACTTATAACCTCTAAAAACTAGGCAGACACTGAGAAAACACTTTAAGCTATCATTCTTAAAAGAAGCCTAACATGGAAAACTAATTTAACGTCTCATTGTTGAAAGAAGACAAACATGAAAAACTTCTGTAAGTTCTCAAAAGATCCACTAACAGAAGCTAGTGTAGAAGGTGATTTTAAAATAATATTTACAGAAATCTTACAAACCATCAGTATCAATTTTAACCCGAGTTGAAAGACTGAACCCACTATAAATATATAAGATGGATGCTTATTTTAAACAAGCCATTGGAAACTGTGAAAGACATTTTTGGTTAAGGTCAACCAATTAATTTTGGTTGGTAGATTTGTTTGTTTGTTTTTAAAGCGAAACCACATTAGGCTAACCGTTGTGTCCACCGAGGGAATCGAGCCCAAGATTTTAGCGTTTAAGTCCATCACGAGGGAACTGTATGATAGATGAAAGATAAATACTGGGGGGTGAAGTTATCATGAAACAAATAAAAGTTCTTGGTAGCTTTTCAATTTTTTTATTTTCCTTTTAATTTAACATTTTAGTGAAACGGTTAAACAGGACTGTTTTACAGTTAACGAAATTATCAAATAAACTTTACCCAAGACTTTAGTTGTCGAACACTCAGGCCTCAAAAGTAGCCTAACATGAGAAACTACTATAACCTCTAAAAACTAGACAAGGCACGTTGTAACAAGTTAAATTCCTGAAATTTATCATTATCAGCCTTTTTATTTTTTTAAGCTACACAATGAACTGTCTGTGCTGTCCCCTCTACAGGTATCGAAACCAGGTTTTCAGCGCTATAAGCTTTAGACTTGCCGCTGAGTCTCTGGGAGTCTAACACGACAAGCAACGCTATTGTTTGACTTATAGCTCTCTAGTAAGAAAGTGTGATCCTGCTGACAAGTTGAATAAATTTAGTAGTTTTGATCCTGCTGACAAGTTGAATAAACTTAGTAGTTTTGATCCTGCTGACAAGTTGAATAAACTTAGTAGTTTTGATCCTGCTGAAAAGTTGATAAACTGTAGTAGTTTTGATCCTGCTTCTTCGTATAGTTTACGATAGTTTCTCACGATATGCTTAAGGTTCTAAGAACGATAAACAAAACTGAAACCTGATAAGATGTATGTTTTTATATGAGAAAGTAAATGTTTCTACAATCTAAGTTAAGTGTATTTGTACTACATGGTAAACTAAGTTTTTATGTATTTATAATACATGATAAACTAAGTGTATTTATAATACATGATAAACTAAGTGTATTTATAGTGCATGGTAAACTAAGTGTATTTATAATACATGATAAACTAAGTGTATTTATAGTGCATGGTAAACTAAGTGTATTTATAATATACGATACGTTAGATGAATGTATAATATATGGTAAACTAAGTGTGTTTATAGTGCATGGTAAACTAAGTGTGTTTATAGTGCATGGTAAACTAAGTGTATTTATAATATACGATACGTTAGACGAATGTATAATATATGGTAAACTAAGTGTATTTATAGTGCATGGTAAGCTAAGTGTATTTATAATACGTTAGATGTATTTATAGTGCATGGTAAACTAAGAGTATTTATAATACATGATAAACTAAGTGTATTTATAATATACGATACGTTAGACGAATGTATAATATATGGTAAGCTAAGTGTATTTATAATACGTTAGATGTATTTATAGTGCATGGTAAACTAAGTGTATTTATAATACGTTAGATGTATTTATAGTGCATGGTAAACTAAGTGTATTTATAATACGTTAGAGATATTTATAGTGCATGGTAAACTAAGTGTATTTATAATATACGATACGTTAGATGAATG
>NW_013675529.1:6088-10236 GCF_000517525.1 Limulus polyphemus
ATATCTTTAAAACTGTACATTTTGAATAAAACTGGTTAGACATATCTTTAAAACTGTACGTTTAGAATATACCTGATTAGATATCTTTAAACCCGTACATTTTAAAATTGAACTGGAAGACAGACATATAGTTGAAATTGTATATTTTAGGACAGAATTGCAAGGGAAACGAATTTTTAACCTATAGATTTAGAATAGATATGGCTGGACATATATATATTTGAAATAAAAATGGAGACTTTAAATATTTCATGTAAATATATGTGTGATTTATACGTAAATAAGTTTTACTGAAATAGTTTACTAAACATGTGAATAACAAACTTACTTTTACTCCGGGCAACATTATTTACTACATTTTTAAAGATATAATTATATGATATTGTTAATACTTTAATATCCTCATAGATCTTTGTTCACGGATGTTAGCAACAAAAGAATCCTGTGATGTGTACAGAAAATTTGCTTAAGTTATTTAGAGCTGCTAAGTAAGCTGTAAAGTTTACTCTAGTTTTCCGCGATTTATTTAAAGAAAGTTTCATGTTAAAGTTAATATCCTCTATTTGCATGAACTCCACGTTTTCAGTTTCATTAAACACGTTGTAGGCACATGAAGTAAATTCTAATATTATCTGAAGCTTTAGTGATTACTTCTCTCGCATAAACTGACAGTAAAGTCTCTATACTCTGACGTAATCCACTTACTTAGTGATCTGTTCTCTAATTAGTTCTAGGCTTAGTAAGAATGGCGTATTACATTCTACTAAATTAGGTTAGAAACTTATTGATGGTTAGGCCTAGTTGATGGCTCTGAACGTTGTTGTGAAATTTAACATCTTCTCTGTATAAAGTAACAAAAACTGATTTTTCTTGCTGAGATACTTTTCATTAACTTCTATTTAAAGATTAGTTTGTGTAAACTTGTGCATCACTTGAAAGTCTGATAAACTGGTATAAAAATTTTACAGAAAATCTGACACTACAACACTTGACAGTGTTATAAGTTGGCGTGAATATTTCACAGAAAATCTGACACTACAACACTTGACAGTGTTATAAGTTGGCGTGAATATTTCACAGAAAATCTGACTCTCAGATTTCTTATATAAACTTACAAAATTTTTAATACAAGTTCGGGTCCTGAGGAATGGTTTACACAGATGTTAAAACACTTCAAGTGTTCGTGTTTATAAAGGATGTTAATGTAGACTTATAACATTGTCCGCAGATGTTAAAGCACTTCAAGTGTTCGTGTTTATAAAGGATGTTAATGTAGACTTATAATATTATACTCAGATGTTAAAGCACTTCAAGTGTTCGTGTTTATAAAGGATGTTAATGTAGACTTATGTTATTGTATATGATGTGAGAGAGTTTTTCAGCAACATCGTGTTCAGTTTAAAACTGACAAGCACGCTTCCCAGTTATGTAAAGATTTGTTTTCTAAGAATGTTTGTTGAAGCTAAACAGAATACTCATTCTGATATGAGGCTAACATTGTTTCATGTTGAACAGTTATGTTGACTTGTGTTTGGTTTACTAAAACCAGTCTTGTCTATAATAACATATTATCGGTAATTTTTCTAAGTATTCGGTGATTTGATGTGATATTTATTTATACAAACACTTACGTTCTAGAAATATAGAGAGGCTAATGTTAAATATTTCATTTCGCTCGATACCCCCTTTCAATAGCTTAGAGCATGGAGATTCCTTCATTGTAAACAAATCGTTATGCCTAACACTCAGTAGGCTTAGCGTTCCTTATTATAAACGAATCGTTATGCCTGCTTCCACTGTCTCAGTAGGCTTAACGTTTCTCATTATAAACGAATCGTTATGCCTGCTTCAACTGTTTCATTAGGCTTAACGTTCAACCTGCCTTTCGTTCACGGACTTTTGTAAACTTCTGAGTAAAGTTGTTGATAGAAGTTGGTTATTTTTTCGTTTTGTTTCATAGTTTTGATTATACGGTAAAACTAGCAATACTTTTAGTTTTACTTCGAAGTTCACAAATTCGTTTCCTATAAAATAATGAGAGTTGAATGAATAGATAAACAGATTTCCACTATTTGGTGATACGAATATTGGGGAAATTTTGATCACACCTTTATACAGCCTCATATTGAAATAGGTTTTGAAAGGATCTAGCCTTTCCATAGATATAACACATTGGTTTGATTCACATCAGTGTATAATTACACCAGCAGAGTTTAGGGTATAGAATGTGTTCTACGTGGGCTTTACGTGTGTTTGAATGTGATTTGATTCATAGTGTGTCATTAGACCAGCAGGGTCGAGGGTATAGAATGTTTTCTACGTGGGCTTTACGTGTGTTTCAGTGTGGTTTGATTCACTCTAGTGTATCATTAGACCAGCAGGGTCGAGGGTATAGAATGTTTTCTACGTGGGCTTAACGTGTGTTTGAATGTGGTTTGATTCATAGTGTGTCATTAGACCAACAGGGTCGAGGTTATAGAATGTTTTCTACGTGGGCTTTACGTGTGTTCCAGTGTGGTTTGATTCATCCTAGACAAATTACCAGTTTCAGGAATAATGTGTCTAATCTTAATCTTCAGAGAACAAAACACAAATAAAAGATCTAAAGTAAAGGAAATTAAGAAAATCAAAACGATTTTCACTAAGAAATAATATAAACTTTACACCAATGTCTGTACCACACCTAAACACACACAGTCCTGTTACAAAAACTTTACACCAATGTCTGTACCATACCTAAGCACACACAGTCCTGTTACAAAAACTTTACACCAATGCCTGTACCATACCTAAGCACACACAGTCCTGTTACAAAAACTTTACAACAACGTTTGTACCACACCTAAACAGTTACCAACTACAGTAAAGATCCATTTTCAGACCGTAAATCTAGTCTAATATTGATATCTCAGTTACCAGTTATAGAATAGATCTATCTTGAGACCGTAACTCTAAAGTTGGATGAATCAAACATCCATTCCACAACTTATAGTGATCAAGGTTTTTCTAACTTTAAAAACATGGATCATACTAAGGTTTTTCAAACTTTAAAAACATGGATCATACTAAGGTTTTTCTAACTTTAAAGACATGAATCATACTAAGGTTTTCACAATTTAAAAACATGGATCATACTAAGGTTTTTTCAAACTTTAAAGAGTGGATCATACTAAGGTTTTTCAAACTTTAAAAACGTGGATCATGCTAAGGTTTTTCAAACTTTAAAAAACGTGGATCATACTAAGGTTTTTCAAACTTTAAAAAAACGTGAATCATACTAAGGTTTTTTTCACTTTCAGAAACATACAGGAAACTGACTTAAAACCAGCAACAATAAAACTAATACTTATTTAGGAAATTCATGGATTAACTGTAGTCATTCTCTTCAATACAACGAGTTTAGACAGAAAGAATACTATAAACAAACTCTTTGTGCATTGTCAGAAAACACAGAAAAGAATTGTTAAGTGACATAATTCAAGCGAGATAAAACTTTGTAAGTTTTATTGAATAAAACATTTAATTTATCATTTCCACTTCCACAGTCAGAGATCTTTCTATATATTTAACTTCGAGACACGTCATACGAACGATAGCAAATTCTAAGGTCTTTCATTTCGCGTAACTTATGGCTATCATCTTCCGTCACGCTCCTTACTCGAAACATCCCATTCCTTCACAGTTTGTTAGGGTCTTACTTATTGGGAATTTAGCCATTTTTGTCGGCGCTCTATGGTCAGGATGACGGCTGGAGAAGAGCTATAGTAACACGATTAGTAAAGATCTGTTACATCACTACACGGTGTCCCCTCGGGTTAGAACTATGTGAGTGGAAGGACTTGAAGTAATATGTTCTTCCTATGATAGGGAGTGAAACTTTTAACAGATACAATTTGTGAGTTATACAGTTTTTAATTGTTCCTTTTCGGGGGTTTGAACCAACATTTGAAATTAAAAACGTGTTAGAATCAGGTGTTCAAAGCAAACATTTAATAACCCCGTTATTAAATTCTCAAGTAAACAAAATATAGGATACAAGATATACTAAGATACAAGGTATTCTAAGATACACTAGGATACAAGGTATACTAATATACTAAGATACACTAGGATACAAGGTATACTAATATACTAAGATACACTAGGAT
>NW_013675529.1:10953-12378 GCF_000517525.1 Limulus polyphemus
TAGAGTCTGGATCTTCTTATTCAAACGTTTACAGAGTTATCCTACTATTTGTAACTCTAATTATAGAGTCTGGATCTTCTTATTCAAACGTTTACAGAGTTATCCTACTATTTGTAACTCTAATTATAGAATCTGGATCTTCTTATTCAAACGTTTACAGAGTTATCCTACTATTTGTAACTCTAATTATAGAGTTAACATCTTCTAACGCTAATATTTACACTTTTAATTTTGCTAACTTCATTTTCGTATAATAAGATTCGTAGGTTCTCATTTCAACCCTACAGATTTCATTCTGTGTTTAATATATATCATCGTGATATTTACAGTTTCTATTTGTAAAGTTTTAAACGTTTTCTTTTAGTGTTTACAGGTTATACTTCTTCAGCTCACCCTAAGATTTGCAGATCACATGTGGAGTAACCAAAACTGGTTGATAGTTATACACAAATGTTGGCTCCACTGCATTGTTTGGGGGTAGTATGAACGTAGCTTCGCTTCAGGCTACTTCAATGATAGAGATGTACCCATAGCACAGTTGGGTATGTAAAGTTGGCTTCGCTGCAGTGTTTGGGATAGTGTGACGGTAGCTTCACTTACGGCTACTTCAATGATATAGACGTAGATAGCACAGTTGGGTATGTAAAGTTGGCTTCGCTGCAGTGTTTGGGATAGTGTGACGGTAGCTTCACTTACGGCTACTTCAATGATATAGACAGCACAGTTGGGTATGTAAAGTTGGCTTCGCAGCAACGTTGTAGGTGATATAAGGTGGACTTCAGTACAATTATATTGAATGATACAAAAGTTACTGTAGTGTAGTATAGTTACCTGATATATGATAAACAAAAAAAAACACTTACATTTTTAACGAAAGCAAAACCATTTACATTAGTAAGGAAACCAAAACCACTTACATTTGTAACGAAACCAAAACCATTTAATTTGTAAGGAAACCAAAACAAAAACACATACATTTGTAAGGAATCGATTGTGAACGAGTTTTATGCTCACTGTATTATGGAATCAACCAAATCATTCTTTAATATTAACCATTCATTGCCTTTGTCAATGTATAAGGTTTAGGTTTTGTTTAGTATAACTCAATACCACCAGCTTCTACTAACCAAGAAACTTGATTAAACAATACCACCAGCTTCTACTAACCAAGAAACTTGATTAAACAATACCACCAGCTTCTACTAACCAAGAAACTTGATTAAACAATACCACCAGCTTCTACTAATCAACAAACTTTATTAAACAATACCACCAGCTTCTATTAACCAAGAAACTTTATTAAACAATAACACCTGCTTCTACTAATCAACAAACTTTATTAAACAATACCACCTGCTTCTACTAATCAACAAACTTGATTAAACAATACCACAAGCTTCTACTAATCAACAAACTTGATTAAAC
>NW_013675529.1:13378-16808 GCF_000517525.1 Limulus polyphemus
CAACAAACTTGATTAAACAATACCACAAGCTTCTACTAATCAACAAACTTGATTAAACAATACCACCAGCTTCTACTAACCAAGAAACTTGATTAAACAATACCACCAACTTCTACTAACCAAGAAACTTTATTAAACAATACCACCAGCTTCTACTAACCAGAAACTTTATTAAACAATACCACCAGCTTCTACTAATCAAGAAACTTTATTAAACAATACCACCAGCTTCTACTAACCAAGAAACTTTATTAAACAATACCACCAGCTTCTACTAATCAAGAAACTTTATTAAACAATACCACCAGCTTCTACTAACCAAGAAACTTTATTAAACAATACCACCAGTTTCTACTAATCAAGAAACTTGATTAAACAATACCACCTGCTTCTACTAATCAAGAAACTTGATTAAACAATACCACCAGCTTCTACTAACCAAGAAACTTTATTAAACAATACCACCAGCTTCTACTAACCAAGAAACTTTATTAAACAATACCACCTGCTTCTACTAATCAAGAAACTTGATTAAACAATACCACAATCTCCTGCTAACCAAGAAACTTTATTAAACAATATCACCAGCTTCTATTAACCAAGAAACTTTATTAAACAATACCACCAGCTTCTACTAACCAAGAAACTTGATTAAACAATACCACAATCTCCTACTAACCAAGAAACTTTATTAAACAATACCACCAGCTCCTACTAACCAAGAAACTTGATTAAACAATACCACCTGCTTCTGTTAATCAAGAAACTTTATTAAACAATACCACAATCTCCTACTAACCAAGAAACTTGATTAAACAATACCACAATCTCCTACTATACCATGGAGCTTGATTAAACAATACCACAATCTCCTACTATACCATGGAGCTTGATTAAACAATACCACAATCTCCTACTAACCAAAAAACCTGATTATACAATACCACCAGCTTCTACTAACCAAGAAACTTGATTAAACAATACCACAATCTCCTACTAACCAAGAAACTTTATTAAACAATATCACAATCTCCTACTAACCAGTGAGCTTGATTAACCAGTACTAATAAATTCTCGATCAATAAATCAGCTCTAGAGGGTTTTTGGTTGGTATCTTGGTCATGAGAGTCGCTCTAATTAATCGTACTGTAAACGATGACGAACATTCACTATACTTGGATGACTGACTTATGAACGAACCAAGTGAGCAGTGCACGTAATATTATCGTTTAACTGACGCTCCCAAAGCATGATGGGAACACGAAGCCACATGTGTTGACCAAGTGAACGCGTGTTAGGTTTATGACTCTACAAATCATGTTTATCACTTGTACCTCACATTCGGTTCTTAAATCCCTATTCACGTGATGAAATCTCGTGCTTACTGAGTAGAAGCTTGCATGTTGTAATCCCAGCTTTTTTTTATGAAATCACGAAGTGTGAACTGATCCACAGGTGAGGTTAGTGACAACCTTGAAAACACGTATTTTAACACACTCTTGTCTTCAATATTGTATGTAGTTTAGTCAAGAAACTTTGGTTTATAGAAAGAATATAACGTTAGTGGTGGTTTGGTAAACAAAAAGAACTGTATATTCTCGAATTCAAGAAGTTTTCAAATGATGAAAAGGTTAGCTTAAGATGGACATTTCTTTCACTGTGTGAAGAGATTGTGTATAAAAAAATGTATTTTTAACATCTCATGAACCCTTATATCATGGATAGGTTTTTTGTTTCTCTCATGATTTAGGTTTAGGTTTCTTTCGCGCCTCCTTTTTCATGTCTTCCACAAGCTATGTTTCCTCTCACCCCCCACCCCACCTCCCGCTCTTTGCTGAGTCAGCTGGTAAAGTCGATATATTGTTAGTTAGCCGTGGTCCCTGTGGGCTGACACTGAAAGAACCCGCTAGCAGTAGTTGGTTGGCGTTCGTGGGGGAAGAGCTTGCAGGGAGTTCGGAGCTTATTTCACCCCGCCCTGAACCACTCTCACTCCTCCCCCCCTTCAGCCCTTCACAGACATCACCCTCTGAAATATGTCTAAGGAATGTCTATTTCGAACGAAATTAAACTGTTACTTTTAGCAGCAACTTTTATATGGGAAATGCACGTGCAAGTAATGCTTTGCTGTATTATCAATAATAACGAACTTTTCGTTACAATTTCAAGCGTGTGTATTATAGAGAACTTACAAGACCATTTGCATTCTGGGTTATTAAAATAGACAATGCACAACAGCAAACCAAAAAATATTATACACAATTTTATCACACATTTGGATGAATTATTTTTAAACATTAAAGAACATAGTTTTGTGGATTTAGTAGAATATTTCTGGGTGTTTAATCTGTAATATCTTAAATCATCTTAAACAAATCTTGAAATCGTTTACCCAGCCTAACTAAATAATGTGGATTTAGTTTTCATGCCTTTCTTTTGTCATTTATAAAACGAATCCATTAAATCTTGAAATAGCTGTGTGGTAGCGTCTGTAGAGTGAATATTGAAATAACTGTATTGTAACATCTCTAGAGTGAATATTGAAATAACTGTATGGTAGCACCTGTAGAGTGAATCTTGAAATAACTGTATGGTAACAGCTGTACAGTGAATACTGAAATAACTGTATGGTAACAGCTGTAGAGTGAATATTGAAATAACTGTATGGTAGCACCTGTAGAGTGAATCTTGAAATAACTGTATGGTAACAGCTGTACAGTGAATACTGAAATAACTGTATGGTAGTTGTGAATCAGTTGAAACTTCGGTCTCATTTCTTTGCCACAAATTCACAAATTTATATATTTCCAAATAATTTACCAAGTACGCCCTCTATGTGCACGGGATTAACGTGAAACAACTTTGAAGAGACATACAACTGTCAAGCCATACACAAATGTATTCTAGGTGCCATTCCTGTATTCTGTGTTAACATTAGGGTAACTTTCTATGGTCAACGGGTAGATTGTGGCTAATAAAGTGTGCTTATTTGGACATATATATATCAATCTCAATGATTAAGATGGAAGAATTGTAAGGAAATCGTTTTCTTTCCTGTCAATCATTTTAATTTACAAGCTGTGTATGTGAGTTACAATACACGTGCACACGTGCACAGTATACTTTGTTTTCAGAACACCGTTTTAAACGTATGATAAAGGTTTTCCTGTGAAATGAAAATATTAAATCCATCATCAAATATTACCATTTGTTTTAAGATAAATTATTTTAAAATGTGCTGTTTATTGAAGACATTATTTGGCAACGGACTGATGAAAATATTAAAGATGGTCTAAATTTCTAAAGGTCAAGTAAGAGTCTGATATGGTCTAACTTTTTACAGGACAGGTAAGAGTCTGATATGGTCTAACTTTTTACAGGACAGGTAAGAGTCTGATATGGTCTAACTTTTTACAGGACAGGTAAGAGTCTG
>NW_013675529.1:17668-22509 GCF_000517525.1 Limulus polyphemus
ACTTGTCTTTATAACACAGCGATTTAAGAAGGTTTTTGTAAGGGTACTTGTCTTTATAACACAGCGATTTAAGAAGGTTTTTGTAAGGGTATAGGTTTTATAACACAGTGATTTAAAAAGGGTTTTTGTAAGGGTATTTGTATTTATAACACAGCGATTTAAGAAGGTTTTTGTAAGGGTATTTGTCTTTATAACACAGTGATTTAAGAAGGTTTTTGTAAGGGTATTTGTCTTTATAACACAGTGATTTAAGAAGGTTTTGTAAGGGTATTTGTCTTTATAACACAGTGATTTAAGAAGGTTTTTGTAAGGGTATAGGTTTTATAACACAGTGATTTAAGAAGGTTTTTGTAAGGGTACTTGTCTTTATAACACAGTGATTTCTCAAACGGTCCTTTCTCCATGAAACTTGTCTTTAAAAACTAACGACTAACGTGCATTATTCGGGTACATAGTATATCTGTATTATTTTAAATACGAAATAAACATTAAGCCATTGAATACTGATTCGTCGTATAAGGTACGGCCTGTCTCCGGCAGGTGAATACGAGTGTGCCATATACGGTGTGCGGCTTGCAAAAATTCCGCGCGCGTTTAGAGCAGCCGCATTCAGTGGGTTAAAAATGACCTTACACACACACACACACAAAAGGTTCCATCCTTATCCAAACACAAGGGACTTGTAATAATAGGAAATGTTTATAGACTCCTGGTGAGATGAAATAAGCACATCTTCAAGTTCTATCTTCTGAGAGTGGAGAAATGATTTAACAGCACTATTTGCACCACCTTCTCGTGCTGCATCATTTGGTGCACTGTTCACGTGAAGCGCTCGTGTTTTCAGTTTGAAGTGAACTCGTGAAATACAGCGAAGTTTAACCGTGTTGATCTGAAACGAAACTAAGGGAAGTCGTTTCTCAATCGAACTTAGAATTTAATCTGAAATTCTCTAAATTACAACATAGTAGTTTTCCAAAATTCAAACTATTTTTCCTATTATTACGACCTTTTAACCCCCAACCTCCCGGTGGCTTAGCGGTAAGTCTGAGGGCTTATAATGCTACAAATAGGACTTTGATATCCACAGTGGGCACAACGCATATAGCCCGTTGTGTAGGTTTGCGTTTACCAACAAATATATAAGGTTTTTAGTTCTAGTTCTAGTTTTTTGATAACCCAGTAACTCAAGGCCTAAGTTCCCAAGCAATATAGTTAATAACATGATGATAAAGTTTTGTTTAATAAAAACTATATAGAGCTGGTATTAACCGGAAGAGAGCTTTTTTAACAGAAACCAAGTAGATATGGCCTTAACCGGAAATTAATTTTTTTAAACAGAAACTATGAGAACTAGAAAAAAGCTCTCTTCCGCTCAACACCAGTTCTACGTAGTTTCTGTTTAAAAAAGCTATTTTCCGGTTAACATCAGTTCTACATAGTTTCTGTTTAAAAAAGCTATTTTCCAGTTAACACCAGTTCTACGTAGTTTCTGTTTAAAAAAGCTATTTTCCGGTTAACACCAGTTCTACATAGTTTCTGTTTAAAAAAGCTCTCTTCCGCTTAACACCAGTTCTACATAGTTTCTGTTTAAAAAAGCTATTTTCCGGTTAACAAAACAGAAACTATGTAGAACTGGTGTTAAGCGGAAGAGAGCTTTTTTAAACAGAAACTATGTAGAACTGGTGTTAACTGGAAAATAGCTTTTTTAAACAGAAACTATGTAGAACTGATGTTAAGCGGAAGAGAGCTTTTTTCAACAGAAACTATGTAGAACTGGTGTTAACTGGAAAATAGCTTTTTTAAACAGAAACTATGTAGAACTGGTGTTAAGCGGAAGAGATCTTTTTGAAACAGAAACTATGTAGAACTGGTGTTAACTGGAAAATAGCTTTTTTAAACAGAAACTATGTAGAACTGGTGTTAACAGGAAAATAGCTGTTTTCAACAGAAACTATGTAGAACTGGTGTTAAACGGAAGAGTGTATTGTGAGACATTACAAACTCATTTGATCAATTTTTTGCAAGCTAACACTTCCGGTAGTCTGGCACGCTCAAAATGGCTGTTCTGTAATGAGCCCAAACTCGCTCCTGTTTCGTTTAAATCTCTCCTCATGGTGAGAATATATTGGGAGAATTTCCCAGAAAGCTGGTGCGCATTAATGTCTGATATACATCGTACTTGTCGTGAGACAGAATCCCCCGAGGCAACAAATCATACATATTAGAAAATCCATAGTATAGTGACACCGGCCGCCGTACTTATACGTATCACAGACGTTCCTCCTTCTGTGCATCTCAAATCCGCATATAGAAGATTAGATGTAGAAATTTTGTGGCTTTGCTTGGTGAAGCCACTTAAATTTTAGTAACAAGGTACCCGGAATAAATATTATACCAGTCTAGAGGACCAGAATGTTGAACAATAAATCCAGTATTATGTAAAGTTTTCTGCTTATCAAGTGTAGTAAACCAGTCTAGAAGACCAGAATTACTGGATTTATTGTTCAACATTCTGGTCCTCTAGACTGGTTTACTACACTTGATAAGCAGAAAACTTTACATAATACTGGATTTATTGTTCAACATTCTGGTCCTCTAGACTGGTTTACTACACTTGATAAGCAGAAAACTTTACATAATACAAGACTTATTGTTCAACATTCTGGTCCTCTAGACTGGTTTCCTACACTTGATAATCAGAAAACTTTACATAATACAAGACTTATTGTTCAACATTCTGGTCCTCTAGACTGGTTTACTACACTTGATAAGCAGAAAACTTTACATAATACTGGATTTATTGTTCAACATTCTGGTCCTCTAGACTGGTTTACTACACTTGATAAGCAGAAAACTTTACATAATACAGGACTTATTGTTCAACATTCTGGTCTTCTAGACTGGTTTCCTACACTTGATAAGCAGAAAACTTTACATAATACAGGACTTATTGTTCAACTTATGTAAAGTTTTCTGCTTATCAAGTGTAGTAAACCAGTCTAGAGGACCAGAATGTTGAACAATAAGTCCAGTATTATGTAAAGTTTTCTGCTTATCAAGTATAGTAAACCAGTCTAGAGGACCAGAATGTTGAACAATAAGTCCTGTTTTGCGAACTTTGTGAACCTTCTTTACCAGCATATAGTGTGTGTGAAACATTTAGTTTATGAAGCTTTTTTATCATCATGTAATGCGTGAAACGTGCAGTAAAGCTTATTACCAGCACGTAATGTGTGAAACATTTAATGAAGCTTCTTTACCAGCATGTAATGTGTGAAACATTTAGGTTATGAAGCTTCTTCACCAGCATGTAATGTGTGAAACATTTAGGTTATGAAGCTTTTTTTAACAGCATTTAGTGTGTGAAACATGTAGTAAAGCTACACGGTGGATAAACTCAGAATGTTTACTGTCTGTGTTTATGAGTGGATTTTTCTTCTTTTGTAGAGAACAACGGACAACATTGTTCTAATCTATTCTAAGTTTGGGATTTTTTACTATAAACCGTGAAAAAACAAAAACAAAATAATGAAAGAACGCTTACGACTCTGTTAGAAAGATTTTCGGTTCATCTTTTCGTTTTACACCAGATTTGGTCCAGGAAGACTGAAGGGCGCACTTTGACTGAACGTGAGAGATAAAAAATATTGGTAAAGAGTAAGAAAATAACAAGGCATCAAAATGACGTGCTGTGTGACTCTACAAGAAGTTGTTATTGTCGTTGGGAGCTTTCGTTCGTGCTATCGGTCATCTCGCTATATCCGCCGCTCTCTGCTCGAGAGCCGCCTTGCAATTGTTGGTGTAAGATATAACTTACAAGTCCACAAATAAAATTCATCCGTTTACAAACTTTATATACCAAGAATGTTTTGGGTTTAAATAGCTTGAGTGTCTCTATTCTCCACCTAATGTCTTCTTTCTCTGTAAAAATGTTTATGTTTGTCTTATGTCAACAAAGTAATGACGTCGTTTTACATAGATTGGTTGCAGAGAAATCTTAAAACAGTATCAATACATCAAGATGTAGTAATGACGTCGTTTTACATAGATTGGTTTTGTGTGTAATGACTTTAGCTATGTGTGATAAATTGTGTGTGATGACTTTAGCTATGTGTGATAAATTGTGTGTGATGACTTTAGCTATGTGTGATAGATTGTGTGTGATGACTTTAGCTATGTGTGATAAATTGTGTGTGATGACTTTAGCTATGTGTGATAAATTGTGTGTGATGACTTTAGCTATGTGTGATAAATTGTGTGTGATGACTTTAGCTATGTGTGATAAATTGTGTGTAATGACTTTAGCTATGTGTGATAAATTGTGTGTGATGACTTTAGCTATGTGTGATAAATGTGATTATACCACATATAATATAATACAATTCCTTTATACATGTCACGATACAACAAAACTGTGTGTAGTCACGCAGTAACACTGTGTTGGCTAAACGTCGGCTCAAAACAAACATTCAAGATATTATTGAATGATAAGACAAACTGTTGTCGATAAACTCAGATACATATTGATGTATTGATACTGTTTTAAGATTTCTCTGCAACCAATCTATGTAAAACGACGTCATTACTACATCTTGATGTACTGATACTGTTTTAAGATTTCTCTGCAACCAATCTATGTAAAACGACGTCATTACTACATCTTGATGTACTGATACTGTTTTAAGATTTCTCTGCAACCAATCTATGTAAAACGACGTCATTACTACATCTTGATGTATTGATACTGTTTTAAGATTTCTCTGCTGACTTTAGCTATGTGTGATAAAGTACACACAATTTATCACACATAGCTAAAGTCATTACACACAATTTATCACACA
>NW_013675530.1:0-12023 GCF_000517525.1 Limulus polyphemus
AGAAAATTCCTACTTGTAAGGCTAGCGAATTTTAGCATATTTTATTTGTCTAAATCCTGAGGTTAAAACACTCGCTATAACATAAAGCCATCACAATTAAAAAAAACACTAAGATAAATATTGTTACCGTGCATGCAACATTTCACAGCTAGGATCTGTCATTTATTAACCCTAGAATGCCAGCATTAAATTTTCAGTCATTAACACCACGTGGTGTGGGGTCATGGTGACAACGTTCTAGGGTTAAGATTGTTTGGTGTATGTTCTTCTTTATAGTATCTTCTTGTTTAAGGTAACCTTACCTTCTTATTACAGAAGAAATGTGGCGCTGAAACAGTCAAGTGGTTTGTCTTCTTCCATGAAATAACTGAAAGGTAAGTGATTTTCAAAACGTTGTTTTATATTTACTCTAATACGAAAAGTCTTCCCCAAGTAATTTATACTGTACAATGCACACGAGGAAGTAAGAGATTGTATCTAAAAACTGAGATAAATAGGCTTAGTTTTAAAAACATCCAAGTATAGCATTTATAAATCACCACATTTATTCCTGCAATAGATGTTTCGTTTTAGTACGTCTACTGTGTCGACACTATACGATATTCCCAGAAAGCATGTCTGTCTTCATAAACCGTTTTGAAGTGACCTACTGTGTTTTAAAAAATATGGTTTACGGAGTTATACATAGAATTATGGAAAGAATGGTGGAACATGGTTACTTCTTCCTTTAAATGTTAATAGTTTGATGATTTATTGTGATGGACGAACTGGTACATTACAGTGAATTATTTTTGTGTCACTTTGGAGTTAGTGACTTATTTCACTGCTTTTGTTTTTTTGAACGAGCATATTCACAGAGAGAATGGATGTGTGACGTATTATTGTGTCACCTATCGGCCATTATATGTACGAGATTTAAAACAACGCTACAGTGACAAGAGGTTTGCCTTAATGTTCACTAGTCCTTGAAGCTAGAACTTGTTCTTATGTGGTCAAATCACTACTCCAAGTCAGAGTTGAAAGCTGCGCGTGGTTCCGTCCCTTTTCACTATAACTGATATAATTGGTGAAAGAAGAATGAGAAAGAACTGTTTCCTTGAGCCAGTAATGCTTTCCACATACTTCCGTATGTCAGAATTTAATTATATGTGTAACTAGTTCTCCATTGTGTTGGGAATATCGAGTGTATTCATGTGAATTTTCTGATTTAATTTAAAAGGACTCTTACAAAATGGCGCGACATTTTTTGAGTGACATTATATTTTATACGGGTTAGAATATGTATATGATTACCATAAGCCTTAATAGGTGTATGGTTAATCGGTGCTTGTTGATTAGCATAATATATTAACTGACAATATTTGTGTTTCCATTTTCTTGGAGCTTCCTGATGTTCGATTAGTGACTTAGTACTTATAAAATAAATTGAATATTGACTAATTCCTATTGTTTGAATGACTTTGAGACCACACAATTATCTCGAATTTCAGTTCAAAATGTATAAATCATATAAACGAGATGCTCGTTTTTCACATGTAAACGCTAGTTTTATGGGGGGGGGGGTTAATTGGGAACCTATTTTTTAGCATTAGAATTATGCTTATGAAATTATTTTATGTTTATTACGAATGAAAAATTAAGGGCTGGAACTAGTGATTACTCCAACTTCCATAATACATTTAAGTATTAACAAAATGCTTATAGGTAAGCCTGAACAACGGCTTGCCAAAGTACATATAACTTGTTTCATCACAGGTAAAATGTAAACCACTTTTGGACAATTTCTGTGTATAAAAAAAATCATTTTAAAGGACAAACATTTGTAGATTATCAGTACAGTCATTCACGTATATGCACAATTTTATTTAACCCTCCAATTACAGAATTTGTTTTATGCTGCCCACATATTGCATCGTATTAAATAATTTTATGTTTTCGGGTGTAAAGAATTGACAAAAAAAAATCTTCATGTAAGATACATACTGAACCTCAGCAGTAATTAGTGGTTTTATGTTTCGATATTGATAGCTTTTTGTCTCGAATGTTATTAGGGACAATGTAAACAACAAAACTCAATGGGGCTCATGACCCTGTCAGTAATTCTGGGGATTAAAAGTTGTGCTGTGATTATTTTTTACATGTAAACTTGTACTAAAAAAATTTGTTCCATATCTACAATCTTTAAAGATGTATGTACTGTTTTTATCGTTACGAGTTATTTTAGTTATTCGATAAGAACAATGAAAGTCCACTCAACGATAACGAACGTGATTTATCCTACGGGACAGGTTTTTGAAAGGCCTTACTTAACAAATAAAAATAGCCAATCTCTTGC
Organism: Limulus polyphemus; assembly: GCF_000517525.1. Classification (NCBI taxonomy): domain Eukaryota; kingdom Metazoa; phylum Arthropoda; class Merostomata; order Xiphosura; family Limulidae; genus Limulus; species Limulus polyphemus. The sequence goes on from NW_013675530.1 coordinate 2,336, forward strand.
AAGCTTTCTACTTCGTTGAAGCACAAGTTCAAAACATACTTTCTAATTAATTAACTCAGGATTCAAACAACACGTAGTAACTCATTTTAGAGTTGTACAGTACCTACTTTCTGTAGTATTGACTAGCTTGCTGTAATAAACGATAATTAATTAAATAAAATGAGTTACTACGTGTTGTTTGAATCCTGAGAGTTATACAGTACCTACTTTCTGTAGTTTCCTCTCTAGACTACCCTGTAATATGGTGCTCATCTATTTAGATGACACATGGAAAAAACCTTTGATGATGTTTGCGATGGGCTAAGGAAAGCATCGAATCGGTTGACAAAAAAAGAACATTAAGCTGAATCCCCAAGAAGTGTGAATTGTTTTGTGGACAGTTGAGGTTGTTGGGCTACACAGTCTATGGAGGGGGAGTGACAACAGACCCAAGTACAACCGAGTATCTTTAGGATTGGACAACGTCATAAAAGTTACGTGGGGACTTCTTGGACTCTGACAATCATTCTGTGACATAGCTAATCCCTACACAATCTACTATAAAAACAAATAAGTTGGTTGTGTGACATAGCTAATCCCTACACAATCTACTATAAAACAAATAAGTTGGTTGTGTGACATAGCTAATCCCTACACAATCTACTATAAAACGAAGAAGTTGGTTGTCTGACATAGCTAATCCCTATATAAGTTGGTTGTGAATATTAATCAAACTTAGGAAATAATTAACAACTGAACCCTTTAAGATCCACTCAGATTAGATTTTGTAAAAAGAATAGTGTTAATGCAAGCCAACACCGGAAATAGTATGCGATCGTTTATTACACCAAGCTAGTCAATACATTCCATTAGTCGTCGAAATGTAGCAGCAGCGATTCATAATACAAGTGGTAACACAACAAACTACCAGAAACCATTTTCTCTACTAAAATCCGTCTTTTCAGTACTTGCTTCGTCGTCTTGCACTTGGCAATATCCACTCTTCAGATTCAATGTTAAAGATTTTTTTCGATCTAGATATAACATTCAAAGTAGAGCAGAACTTGAGGGTGGGAGGACATACCCCACTTTTGACCCAGTAGCGAAGTGCCCTGTGAATGAAGAATAGAGACCTGTGTATGACTATCATGAAAAGTTGATATTTCAGTTTTTGTCAGTATAAAAAATAAGGTGCCCCTCCCTAATTCAAATGTGTTCTGTCACGTATGCAGGTAGGCATCCTTCTTTTTAGCTCATTCACTTTCTGGTAGTCCATGCAGAACCTTGTAGATCCACCCCTTTTTTTTTTCTCACAAGTACAATAGGTGATGCCCAAGGACTAGTCGTAGGCTCTGTTGTTTAATGTCTTTGAAAGCGTCAGCCTGTTTTGTAACTATGAGTTGTTTGGCTCACTCATGTATTGAGGCCTTATCTTCAGTATTAATATTTCGATGTAGAAAACAAATGAAAATAACCGTTATAGCTCGAATACATTTGAAAATCTGGGGTTGTTAAATTCTTCATAAGTACTCTGCGTTGTATTTGTAAGATAAGTTTTAAAATTATTTCTGTATAAAAATAATTACATTTTTTCTTGTACTAATACCTTAAAACCTGTAGTAGTCGTCAGACTTTTATTATTTTATTTCGTAACGAAACTCTCAGAATTCAATTTGTCGATATCCCTCTATGTTTGTACTCAATATCTCTTACTGGCTCATTTTGCCTGTTCGCGGATGATTGCGTTACTAAGCAACGTAGGACATCCTGATCGTACAAGTCATCTAGCATTGCATTGCATTTTTGGTGGGGTTCTCGACACTCATTAATACGTGCCAAAAATCAAATAAAGCAAACGTCTCGACATATGGATAACATATAATGGTGATGACGTAAAAGAGCTAGCGAGAATTTAGGAACTCATAACTTGAAAATTCCAAACATTTTACGTTTAATAATAGCTATGGAGCTTTCATATCGGTTAACTGCTTAAATTGGCATCTTCATTATTTTTTTTATGCCATTGGCATTCGTTCGGTTATCGTTCATGATGAATTAACATACTATTCAGTAATCGAAACGAAACGTAATATATTCGTTGCTCTGCCGTCTCAAGTCACACACATATATAATTTTAGAGACTTAATATAAAGTACAGACATTCTTAGACTGCGTCTTATGACGCAACTAAGTGAACTAATGGGCTGTACAATCTTTAAGCATATAGTCAGAAATATAATTCCTTATGCAATCATCTAAACTGATGGCGAATTCAGCTGTTTGTGTACACATTAATATTAATACACAGACATGTACATAACACGCGTATCGTTGCGCCAAAATAATTTAGTAAATGTACTGTTTTGTTAACAGTTTTGGTTTTAGAACACCGGAAGACGACGAACTATTGCAAACACGACTGATATTTATAACAATTTGGTTAACAGGTTCATACCATTATAGCTATTGTCCTAACCCAAGAAGGGTTATCGAAGTTATTTATCTGAAGTTCGTTCTTATGCTGTTCACTACCTTTGACATAGACAAGTTCGTATCTCCTATTATGGTAATGATAATTTATAAACACAAACACGGATGATGTTTTTGTTTGATGGAAATAGACACATAAATATGACGTATGTAAACGGCAAATAAAGCTGTCCGGTGAATTCGAGAAGAAAACCGTTTGATGTTTATTTGTGGACTGTCGTTGACCGGTCCGTGCTATAACATAACAACTGATTTGACAACAAACGTGGGGGGCAGCTACCGATTTGTCACAGTTACTTAATCGGTATATAGAGATGCAGGTGTGATACGTTTTTCTGTATATGTAACTTATTTACACAAATTTTAAATAAACTGCTATGGAAGAATGTATTAGTTACACCTGTTTATTGTATAAGTTATATGATAACGACTGTATGTGTGTGTGTGTGTGTATATATATATATATAATTATACGATTTTTTCCTATGTATTAGTATCCATAAGGAAATTAGCTATTAAATCTTGGTCCTAGATAGAACACTAGGAAGCTCACACTACTAAAACCAGGTTTCGATACCCATGGTGTGGACACAGCACATATAACCAATTGTGTAGGTTTGTTCTAAAGACACTAAGACTGACTAGTCAACCGTATGATAAACAATAAAGTTAACCTTAGTTTCTACTCTGATAATAGCAAAGAACAAGTTTTGGTGTTTGTTTGCCTCATCTATAAGAACAAGTTTTGGTGTTTCCATCATCTATAAGAACAAGTTCTGGTGTTTCCGTCATCTCTAAGAACAAGTTCTGGTGTTTCCGTCATCTATAAGAACAAGTTCTGGTATTTCCATCAACTTTAACAACAAGTTCTGGTGTTTCCATCATCTATAAGAACAAGTTTTGGTGTTTGTTTGCCTCATCTATAAGAACAGGTTCTGGTGTTTCCATCATCTATAAGAACAGGTTCTGGTGTTTCCGTCATCTATAAGAACAAGTTTTGGTGTTTCCATCATCTATAAGAACAAGTTTTGGTGTTTCCATCATCTATAAGAACAAGTTCTGGTGTTTCCATCATCTATAAGAACAAGTTCTGGTATTTCCATTAACTTTAAGAACAAGTTCTGGTGTTTCCATTATCTATAAGAACAAGTTTTGGTGTTTCCATCATCTATAAGAACAAGTTCTGGTGTTTCCATCATCTATAAGAACAAGTTTTGGTGTTTGTTTGCCTCATCTATAAGAACAAGTTCTGGTGTTTCCATCACCTATAAGAACAGGTTCTGGTGTTTCCGTCATCTATAAGAACAGGTTCTGGTGTTTCCATCATCTATAAGAACAGGTTCGGTTGTTTCCGTCATCTATAAGAACAAGTTCTGGTGTTTAAATCATCTATAAGAACAAGTTCTGGTGTTTCCATCATCTATAAGAACACGGAATATACAGTTTTCTCTGATTAGCGTAATCCCCTTTCATAATTCACAATGTATCAATCAACCTCCTCCATTATCCACAGTAACTTCTAAAGCTACCCTAAAGGGGGGGGGGGGTATATCTAAAAAAAGAGAAAAAAGGACACCCGACCGTGTTCCCGCTAGAGTATGAACACGTCGTCTCGTGATCCCCAGGGGAACATCCGATAACATATTCGGGTTCGGTGAAGTACTGTTAGACAGCATCGTGCTTGAGTGATCTTTCTGGGTGCGTTTTAGCCCCTCTTGGTAGGAAGGCTACACCGTATAGATTATGACACCCACCTATCCGCATGCGAGTTAGGTCCTGCTAACCCTACAGCTCTGCAGGCGTTGCGACCGAACAACGTGAGTTATATAAATGTTACTAATACACGGGATCTTTACCAGAATAACCAGTATTGAATGACGACACTTTCATATTTAACAGTACTTATACCAAATATGAAGGACTAGCTAATTAAAAACAACTGGATTTCCATGTTCAAAGGGAAATTTTTATTTATATGTATATATATTTTATTTATTTAAAATTGAATGGACTTTAGTTTGAAGGAAGAGAGTGTAACAATGAAGAGTTTCGGGCTCTTCCCAGCAGAAGTGCTCAAGAAGAATCGTTCATTTGACCAAGATTTAAATCAAAACGACCAACTAGTTGACCAGGATTCTGAACTTGACAATTATCCGTTTGTCTTCGCTTTTTTTTCTTCTTCTTTCAAAAAGCACATCCAAAGAATCTGGATTAAAACATATCAATTTATTTATTGGTTTATTTTGTAGCCATTGGTCAGTAGATATCCACAAGGTACGCATCCATGTTGTAGTTGTGGTCCAAATACATCTGCACTATAACATGTCCATTCACGTCATATGTAATCACCCGTGTGTTGGATGATGTTGGTAATTATTACTCTAACACGTGCGATTCTCTATGTAACTTGAGTAGAGCATAAAAGCGAGTATACATGTTCCGTAAAAAAATAATAATTTTTAATCAAGGCACGAAATAAGTTACCCTAAACGAATTAAGCTTCAATAAATCTACATTAACTTATTGTTTCTTGCATCATAAACAAAGTAGAGCGCTAAACAGTGAATGTGTCGGAGCGAATGGATTTTGCAGAGATCAGGTGACTGTTACAGTTTGGATAATGGATTTCAATAGGCTCCCCCACGTTGTTGTTTTTTCCTTTCTTTCTGGGGTGTTATCAGTGTAACTAAGCTTATTCTATTGACTTCAGTTTTTTACCGGGCACTTTGCCAGCACGTTATCGATTGTACCCAAGACTTCTTTGTGCCAAAGACGTAAAACTAATGGTTGGTAGGAAGACTTTTTATATATGATTGAAAACGAACTAATCATTAAAAGATAATTAAAAAAAATGGCATTTGCTTCTATTTAACCCAAGGTCATCATCATCATCATACCGCATCCCGACCACTGGCGGCTGGTGTTGTGACTCGGACCACAGTTCTGGTTTTACTGATCAAGGCCATACACGTAACTAACGGTAGATTAGGCTGTTGAATTACTAGCTTTCACAAGTGTTGTTTAGTGAAAATAATATTTCTACTAGAGGTTCGTGTCTCATCATAGTAATCGATACGATACGTATCTAGATACAGAAGTTTTACCAACGGTTTGTTACAAAGTTTGATAGTCTTGTCTGTAATTTATTATCTATATTACCAACATTGTCTTATTTAAGTACTTCACACGCTACAGTAATTTTTCAAATTCTCAGGTTTGATCAACTAGATGGCAGCTGGCAAGAGAAGTAAAATAAAATAAAGTTAATATCTGTCTATCTATTTTGTTATTGTTAATTTGTTATGTTACTTTGATAAAATAATTGTAGTACTCAATACTCATCTTCCTTTATAGAATCGTTAATTTTTAGCAAAAATACTTTATTAGAAATTCTGATTTGTTTTTTCTGTACAAAAGACTTGTAATGTTTACTGAAAGCTTACCACATTTCGTGAAGATACATAAATCATATCGTATCGGACGATGTGTCGATACAAAATCACGGCTTCAAGATACGATACTCGTATCGCTACACCTTTCTACTGACAAAGAATATATGCATCAGTGGAAGTTAATTTAAGAATAGGTAAAACTTTACAACTCCGGTAAATGGAATATATATATATGACGTCACAGAATCATTGTAATTGTAGTTTGCCCCCGAAGAAGAAAGGTCCACCTTTCGAAAGCGCTCTGGTTATAGGGTTTTTATTCATTTATGTCAGGACTTCTTGAACCTACGTGTTTCTCTACTATCATGATTGTAATTGTTGGATATTATTTTAAGAATTGGTAGGACGAACGAGTTATTCTGATCTTTATAACTCCAGTAAATGTGATATTTATTGTGTCAGAGGTCAAGTTTATAATCATTATCGCTCTTTAGCGTAATATAATTAAGACAAATGCTCCCTTAACCTTTGGCGAATAGAATATTTTTAGAACTTCAATAAACGTAATATTTCAGAGGGGGGGAAGGCTTTTGGCATTAACTTATGATTATAGCTAAATACTGGATAAAATTACTAGTCTGACGTGTCAAAGCTAGTTTAAAAACACAAAAACAACCAAGGCATTTTCACAGTTTGTGCATCAACACATGATGTAGATTTATATTTAAAGTTCCAAAAACGTCATAATAACGTGAAGGAGTTCCTATCATCATACATACATACATACATATATAGATACACACATATACGGTGTGAAGTGGGTGGTTTGTGAAATTTTTGAAGCCGAGTATCATAAACTTTTTCTTGTATTTCTTGTTTTGCGTGCATATTTTTTATTTATTATCATAAAAGATAGCGGGATGGTTTCATGCCCTCCTGAAAAGAAGTGGGACCTTATTCCGCCCCACACCCCTTCAACCACATATGTGCATAACAAATAACTATTTACAGAACCAAACATCCATATTAATTATTTATGTATACAAGTATTTACAGAACCAAACATTCATATTAATTATTTATGTATATAATTATTTACATATCCAAACATTTATATTAATTATTTATGTATATAATTATTTACAGAACCAAACATTCATATTAATTATTTATGTATATAATTATTTACAGATCCAAACATTCATATTAATTATTTATGTATATAATTATTTACAGATCCAAACATTCATATTAATTATTTATGTATACAAGTATTTACAGATCCAAACATTCATATTAATTATATATGTATATAATTATTTACAGAACCAAACATTAATATTAATTATTTATGTATACAAGTATTTACAGAACCAAACATTCATATTAATTATTTATGTATATAATTATTTACAGAACCAAACATTCATATTAATTATATATGTATATAATTATTTACAGATCCAAACATTTATATTAATTATTTATGTATATAATTATTTATAGATCCAAACATTCATATTAATTATTTATGTATATAATTATTTACAGAACCAACCAAACATATTAACTAAGATCTTTTCCTCTCCATTAGTATTACCAGAAGATGATGAAGTTACTAATTTTGTCCAACTTTTTTTCGTTATCGTTTACTTGTCGTTTATGCTGTCATTGAAGTGTGATACAAAAGTTAAGAAATTCAGTAGGAGATTCTTGAGAATGTTCTAATCGCTTGGTCAGTGTGAAGGTCAGGGTCACGTTTAGTATGTTGAAGTGCAAAATTTCAAGAGAGAGAGAGATTTCTACGAGCAAACTCCAAACTTTTCTCGTAATGCAGATTGTTGTAATCTCTGTGCAAGTTTGTAGGTCAAGGTCACGCGCAGTATGTGAAAGGTAAAGCTTTTTAAATGATTAGTTTTAGGACAGTACACTATTTAGACGATTGCTTGGAACCGAATACTGTCAACTGAACAAACACGAAAAATAATGTATAACAGAGTTAGTGGCAAGTGAACGCATACATTTTTCTTGTTTCGTTCTTCCCATTAGAACCTGCCATACTTCAGCTCTATATCGAAATGGATAAGCACACACACTAGAATAAACGCGTTCCTCGGTGGATCAGCGGTAAGTTCACGGACTTACGATCAAGGATTTGATTCCCCGCAGTGGACGATAACCCACCGTATAGCTTAGCGCTAAGTCAACGACGCAAGAATACGTATAAAATATTCGTGTATGCCTTTATAGATCAGGTTTTGCATCGTTATTGTTTTAGCTGATTTGTAAATCGTTAATATTATCATATACAACAAAAATGTGTATCAACACGTCATTCTTTTTTCTCTCTTATTTTATCGTAATTTAGAGAAGCTAGTTCAGTAATGTAATTAATACTTTTCCACATGGACGAATTGTAATAGTAACAAATGTTTGATATATCGTTTAATTTTACATCAACGTGTATGAGGAAGGATATTTAGTTTGTTTGCTCGCTTCACTGGAATACGCTCGTGACACGTAATTCGCGCTTGGGGAATGCAGTGAGGTGAAATTGAAACCTTAATTTCTATCGTGTATTTCTGGAACATTAATTTCAGTTTGCCGATAAACGTTATTCTGTTACACCGTATAGCTTCTGCTCGCTAACGATCAGCTGAATTCTCTTTACAGTATTTTTTTGTTGTCAGAGGTTCGAATGTAACGCGCGACGGATCTACGTTTATTGTAACCATTTATATAAGACAGTATTGTCATCTGAGGAACGGATGTATGTATACGTGCGTGAAAGCTACGTCGTTAATAGTTACGAAGAATACTATCATTAGAATTGTAAGTGTAAAGGAATTAACTCGTATATATTCTTATTTCTTCTTTTCGGGTTAATAAAAGTAAGACTATATCAATAAAGGAATCTAATACTACAGCCTTAGTTTTCACATTGTTGTTGTACAGCCACTTTTAAAATTGTAATTTATATTTCTGGAACTATAAACGTATTAGTGGTACTTATATTTAAAAAAAATGTATATGTTGATGTTCATGGTTCCCATCTATCTGTATATACTCATGTTTACACTGCCAGACTTAGATTTGATTATCATTGAACACTACATCAGTTGTATTTCATGATATTGTTAATGCTGCATGGTGTGACATCTGACGAGTGAAAAATGAAATAGGTATATGAAAATTACTATCTTCATCAAAGATAGATAACTGATTACTGCTAATCGATTTTGTTCCTTTTCTGTCATTTTGTGTTTTCAGAACAGTTATGTTGGTAAGATTGCTTAATATATACAATTTTTCTTCAATTTGCATAAGGACAGGTTATTCATACCAATATTATAATTATTATGAGTAGATGAAGCATTGTAGAAGAACAGTAAGTGTGTGTGTGTATAAGTGTAAAGGAAAGTAAATATTTGGAAGAATGATTATGTCAGTCAAGTGAAGTACTTTTAAAGATGCTTTAGCTGGTATTTGCTGTATTAGGTTTAGAATACTGATAACTCATTATTAAAACATCATACTCACATCAATATATATTATGAAATTTGTTTAGTCTCTTTTAATGAAAAGAAAAATATCATTGCAGAATTTATAGATGATGCTACAAAAATCTTGCAAGAGCAAAGTTTGTGTATCAAAATTTTGTATAAAGAAAGTTCATAGTCTCATCAGTATCTGTAAGCATCGTAAAAGTTAGGAATCCATCTACTTAATAGACTGTAAGCATGGTAAAAGTTAGGAATCCATCTACTTAATAGACTGTAAGCATGGTAAAAGTTAGGAATCCATCTACTTAATAGACTGTAAGCCTG
>NW_013675530.1:12806-15406 GCF_000517525.1 Limulus polyphemus
CTTACTTGCTGTGATTTGTGTATTGATAGAAAGTCATGATATCTAATCAAAAACACCTTAGCTGTGAAAAAAAGGTGTACCCAAAAAAGGATTGAGCATGCAACTTAAAGGAATGAAATCAAAATTGGTGGCCAAACTGGTAGTTACACTTATAACATTTTTAAAACTTTTATGGCAAATATTCATTCATTAGTTAGCTAGGCCACATATTTTGCTTTACTCCCATCATGACCCAATGAATATTTGCTGCAAAATTCCTATCACTGCTGTAAGAATAGATACCAATTTTGCCACCAGTTTTGATTTCATTTCATTTAGTCACACACTCAATCCTTTTTTGGCCAAACTTTTTTTTCTCATCTAAGATGTTTTTGAGTGGATATAATTTATGAGGACTGCAGATCCTCATTGTCTGTTTAAATAGTCTTAGTGCACAGATGCTGAGACTTTCAACTCAACCAATATTTCTTCATATGGAATAGCATGAATACCTATTTCATTCTTCATCTGCTTGGGTTATGCAATGATTGAATGGGAGGTATGACTAGAAACCTTTTTTTTGGAGAATCTATACTTGTTGATGTCATGTCGATATATAACCAGTATTTCTGTGTAGTACAAAGGGTCCAGAACATTGATATGATTGGAGCAGTATTCACCTTGACCTTTTTATCCGTGTCTTGCTCCTGGTGTAGTATCTGGTGATGATCATGAATCCTATTCATAAAACTTGTTACAGTTGGTCTTCCCTTTCTGAACGTGTCGTGGAAGTAGCTTGTGTATGTTTGATTTGTGTCATCTTCTCCAGACAGAGCTTCTTCTGGATTGTGTTACCTAGGACATATGGACAGCTCTTGCCAGTGACCTTGGCTTACCATAGCTAGAGTATGGCCTGTTGCAGGTGTCTCTTATAGCCCTGATGTCCCAAGTTGATACATATTCTCTTGTTTTGGAAATTATAAATCACCAACCTCAACATGTCTTTATGATCCTAGTGTCTAAAGATTTTGTATTGGAAAGAAATGTCATATACCTCTCTGAAAATGATCAGTTTTCATTTCAAAGGCATCATACTAACTACAAATGCCAAACAATGTCAAAATGTAGTTCTGATACATTCTGTTCCACTGCAATTAAATAAGAGCTGTAGATGTTACATCACTTGTTGATTTACATATCCAAAATATTTTAGTGTAAATTACTTAACCCTCTTCAGTAATAGAGTAACTTCAGTTTCAGTTTTGTTCTTCAGAGCTCTTGAATCTTTTGTTTTTATGTTCATTTATAGCTTGATTTTTAAAGCAAAGTATGAAAATCATGAATAGATTGTTTCAATAAGAACATACATTATTATTGGGCAGAACCTTCTGTAGATTTTAATAAGCTTGTTCTACTCTTGTGTTATACTATAGGGAAGTTGTCAGTTCTGTCTTATTATTTACATGAAATGACAATAAAGAAACATTGATATAAGGAATTATGTTGCTAATTATGGGTGTAATCACTTTCATAATAATATTGATTAAACTCAACATCATTCGTACTGCAATTATGACTAAGTATCATAATTGGTTAGAAAGATCTCATGTAACTGCATTCGTTATTTAAAATCAATTCTTTTTATCTTCAAAGGCCATTTTAGAGGAGAAAATGTATATATAGTCACTGTTAAATTTAGTTCTGAGGGAAGAATTGAGTGTCAGTGTATTGGTTTGAGCTAAAACATATCAACATTTGTCTGTCCACACTATTAACTCTTTAAACCCAGAATTGTCTGCATGTTCTGCCAGAAATATTTTCACGATTTCCTAACAATTATCATATAAGGTGTCAATTTTCTTAATTTTGTTTTTCCCTTTAGCATCAGGGGCACCCACATGAAGCATTGTTGAGTAAATAGCCTCAAACCTCTCCCTGTTGAACATTTGGTATCACCATCAGATACGTAAATCTGGATTTTTGGCCAGACGCTGGTAACGTCCGCTCAGGTTTAAGAAGTTAACTTTTAATGACTTATAGTTACCAAAGTTAGTTATATTTAGTATGAAAACATAAAATTATGATAATAACCATTGGTTGAAATATAACTGATTATAACAGCTTATCAAGTTTAAAATTCAACAGTTTGGTGAAATTCGATTAATTTGAAAGAATGAATTCATTTTCCATTTTTGAAAATTGGAAGAAAAAAATGTGTTAAAGCTGCCTTTCTTTTCTATTAAACCTCGATGGGAGATACAAAGAAGATATTATCTATTAAACCTCGGTGGGAAATACAAAGAAGATATTATCTATTAAACCTCGATGGGAGATACAAAGAAGATATTATCTATTAAACCTCGATGGGAGATACAAAGAAGATATTATCTATTAAACCTCGATGGGAGATACAAAGAAGATATTATCTATTAAACCTTGATGGGAAATACAAAGAAGATATTATCTATTAAACCTTGATGGGAGATACAAAGAAGATATTAACTATTAAACCTCGATGGGAGATACAAAGAAGATATTATCTATTAAACCTCGATGGGAGATACAAAGAAGATATTATCTATTAAACCTCGATGGGAGATACAAAGAAGATATTATCTATT
>NW_013675530.1:15746-16598 GCF_000517525.1 Limulus polyphemus
TTTCATCCATGGACCACTTCAATGGGGGCAAAAAAACTCTGCTGACCACCTACTGGTCCTATCCCACCCACCTTCCCTTGTCACCACATAAAAAACTCATCAGTTACTTGCATTTTGGACTATCCTACAAACCATACTTTGAGAACTGCTACTGTATATATGTTGAAGTGAAAATTATGTAGAGTTAGAGATAGTGTTTTAATGCTTCTTTGGAAGCATGTTTTCTTTAGAATGGGACTTTATGATTTAAATGGGCAGATATTTACATTATTTGTTTCTTATGGTGCTTGTAGAGTACACAGTACACTAAAATTAATAAATAGGATTAGTCAACATACCTGTGAGTTATTCCTGATAGATTTTAAACATTTTGGTGCATTTGCAGTGAAATAAACAGAAAAATTGAATTGTAAGCAATATAAACTACATCTGTGAATTCTTGTAGTTGCAGAATTGGTCAAAAGTTGAGTGTAGTATGGGGTTAATTGGAGTGAAGAAAGTGATATACAAGAGAGTATTTTATTTATGTGTAGCTTAAATGTGGTCGAGTCACATATAACTATGTATGTCAACTTCTATTATGAAAAAATAAATTTCAAATAATGTGCATGTGTGTGTGTGTGTGTGTGTGACTACTACATTTTAAGAGGACACTACTTTGACCATAAAAATATAACAATGTGTTTGTGTTGAATGTATCATAAGTTATATCTTTTTTTCCATTAGAGCTGAACCAGAACCAAGTCATTCATCTCTGTTATAAAATGCTATGCTTGATTGGTGTATAAATATCTATTCTTGCATGTGATATATATATATATATATATATATATATATATATATATATATATA
>NW_013675530.1:17593-21268 GCF_000517525.1 Limulus polyphemus
TGTATATATATATATATATATATATATATATATATATATATATACAATACCTTTTATTTTGAGGACAAAATGTAGGAGCTGTGAAAATTACTTTTCCCCCTTTTCAGACTAATTGTTGGTGATGGAGAAAGACACAGAATCAGGAGGTGGAAATCCTAGTCAATATGGCTTTACAACCAAGGAGCTGCAGGAGCTTATGGAAACAAAAGGCCATGAGGCCATTGAAACTAATCTTTAACTTGTAATTTACATCTATTAACACATACTAAAATACGAGTTATATATAACAGCTTACCATCTGTTGGTGATGTAAGCAGTTTCTTACACAGTTCTTGTACACCCCCATAACACCCCACGAACAGCAATAAACATGTTTATTCAAGCTACAACAAAACTTCAGATTCTGTGTACTGTTTTCAAATCTAGCAGTGGCACTCTAACTGTCAATTGATACACCAGCACACCTTATGAAAAATTCAAGAAAGGAGTGAGGGTTGGAAATATAGATGCTGATGGAGAATTTGAAAAAAAAATAGGGCATTTTAGTTGATTAAGAATGTCTTGATTTTTCAGTTCAATCAACAATAATCCAGGTTCAAGCTCATTAGTACCACAAGAAAATCAAGCAAGGGTAAAAAATTCTTTGTATACGGCAGTATGTAATGATGTAACAGATAAACGTATGGGAAGATTGACGTTAACCTATTGTACATATAAATAATCAGTGTTCTGTTGTAAAAAATAAATACTTTACATTAAGCAAAACGGGTAGATTTTAGTGGTGAAAAATTCAAAAAATTGCAGAAATGGGGTGTAATTTTTACCCAATATGATCACTGAACAACACGGCACCTAAATCTGGTGTAGATAAAGAAATGGGTGACCACTGAACAACACGGCACCTAAATCTGATGTAGATAAAGAAATGGGTGACCACTGAACATAACATGTGGGATATTGGTCTACCCATCCAAAATAATTATAAATGAAATCATCCCACCCAAAAGAAGTTATGATAAGACAACTGTGAATCCCTATTTGTATAATGGAATTCTGGACAATTCTGAGGGGGGTTACCACACTTCCTTTCAACATCATGCAATATTGTAGTGTTCTGATACTCACTTAACACAATCAGACTTCCAGACTGAATCCATCTTAACTGCTATGAGGTATTTTTAATATGTCCTGAGAGACATACCCTACAATCACTTAGAACTAGACAATTTGCATGAGGAGTTGCTGTCCATTTAATGAGATGGTTGGTGGCATGAATGAATTCATAACTGACTGAAGATTGTGATCAATATCTATTAATTTTTGGGCTTAACCCCCCTCAGCATATTATGTCTCAATACTTTTGATAATCAGTGTATAGGGCATCACTGGTAAAATAAAATTAAGATGAGCATGTAATGCTGAGACATTAATAACCACAAGGACCTCAGATAAACAACAAAAACCTGTAATTGTGTTCTTAAAATAATGAATCTGTATATTTATCATGTTTATTTCTATTTACTAATTTATGTTTTAGTTTTACATTAATTGAGAAACTTAAGGTTTCAATAAAACAGAAGTAAAAACGTTTGCTTAAAACATAATGTAAACATTGAACATTTCCACATTAAAATAATTATTACTTTTCCTGAGATATTAATATACTATTATGTAGCTCACCTTCTTCTAAGTTCTCTGGTGGTTTATAAAAGGCAAGGCCTAAAGATATAATGGCAGCAACTTCTAAAATAATAAGTGTTACATCTTGAAGTGCTTCCCAAACAAGCTGTAAGAATGTCTTAGAAGGTTTTGGTGGGATGACATTTGAGCCAAACGTACTTCGCCTATGTTCGAGGTCTTTCATTGAACCACTTAAACCTGAAATACAGCAATAAGGTACACAAAGTTCAAAACAGGAATAAATGAAAATAATAAGTACACATACACACATGCACTTCCTATCATAGTGTTATATATTAACACATATGCCCGAGTACTCCAATGTATAAACTTTGGAAGTAACTTGTGGTAGAATCTGTGAAAAAATGACGTGAAGGTTTAATTAAATAAGTCTTAATTTACTGTGCTTTGTAAGATTTAGAGTGGGTTCTACACACAGAAATACCTAAAATATTACATTAAGTACTAGAAACATGTTGTGTACATTTGTAAAGATCAATAAATCCCAACATTTACTGAGGTGAAACACCCAAAGCACTGGTATTGGATAATACTTGTTGTTTTTAGATTAAGAATACATGTTGAACTACAGCTTTTAACTACTGTTTCTACCAGTGCATCTCCACATTTATAAAAATCGTAACAAATTACAGGAGTGACTTTTACAAATTCATATTCCTTTCAAACAGTATTTTCCAATAAACAATGAAATATCATGCACGTTAATTATTATTTTGATTATTCAAACAGTTCACAGTAATTATTTAACAGATTATAAATGCCTGAGTAATTTAAACAATGAAAATGACACTATCTTGCAAGTAAAGAATTGGGAATTTTTTTCCAAAGAATATTTTAGTTTAAAAAATTATTATCACTTATACTCTACATATTAGACTTAAAAAACATAATGAATGTAAGTAAAATTATAATATTTCACTTTAAGAATTACATACACAAATGACTCGACAATTCAAGATTTATAAGCTAATTGTTCGTATTAAACTGTGCTCACAAAGCTTTGAAGGACAAGGGTCCATAACTTTTTGACACTATCTTGACAAGTGAAAAAGAATATGAATGACACTATCTTACAAGTGAAAAGAATATGAATGACACTATCTTACAAGTAAAAGAATATGAATGACACTATCTTACAAGTAAAAAGAATATGAATGGTCATGCTTTAAATCCACAAACTTTATGAAATTACAATAAATAACAAACTTTGTTACTAGACGTAAGGTGCAAACAAGTTTGTAGTGATAATAGTTTGAGGTAATAACTCTATGAAGATTAAATATATCAGAATATTAAAAGTATTATTTCAGATAAAAAGAAATATAGTATGCATGTATAGTAATAATATAACCAACCAGCTTAGCGTTTTCACTGTATATTTTTTTTTTTCTGATATAATATCATGAGATACATATTTAAATAAATTGTAGTATTTTTGTCACAAAAATTGTGTAGGTAGAAATCAGTTTATTTTTTATTAGATGTGAAAATAAATACAAGAGAAAACTACTTGTGCCTACTTGTTTTTGAGAAAACTACTTGTGCCTACTTGTGCTGTTTTTATTACATGCTGAAGTTATGTAATATTGCTCAGTAAATTTAATAGCTAAATATTCTTTCCAAAAATCTGATGTTTTCTTTCCATACCCTCAATTTAGGCTCCTAAAATTCTTTAATTTTTCACCATGTCTGAGCAGTTAACAACAGCACCATAATGGTGTAAATTCAGTGACAAAACTCAGTTCTCAGCATACAGTTTTCTCCTAAAATTCTTTAATTTTTCACCATGTCTGAACAGTTAACAACAGCACCATAATGGTGTAAATTCAGTGACAAAACTCAGTTCTCAGCATACAGTTTTCTCCTAAAATTCTTTAATTTTTCACCATGTCTGAGCAGTTAACAACAGCACCATAATGGTGTAAATTCAGTGACAAAACTCAGTTCTCAGCATACAGTTTTCTCCTAAAATTC
>NW_013675531.1:0-1943 GCF_000517525.1 Limulus polyphemus
CAATTCCATGTTATTAGAATAGTTTTAACAACACTATTGTACCACAGTAATATTAGCAACATTAAGCTAACACAATAACGTTTTAACAACACTATTGTACCACAGTAACCTTAGCAATTCCATGTTATTAGAATAGTTTTAACAACACTATTGTACCACAGTAATATTAGCAACATTAAGCTAACCCAATAACGTTTTAACAACACTATTGTACCACAGTAATATTAGCAATATTAAGCTAACACAATAACGTTTTAACAACACTATTATACCACAGTAATATTAGCAACATTAAGCTAACACAATAACGTTTTAACAACACTATTGTACCACAGTAATATTAGCAACATTAAGCTAACACAATAACGTTTTAACAACACTATTGTACCACAGTAATATTAGCAACATTTAGCTAACACAATAACGTTTTAACAACACAATGCAACTAAAGTAACCTTACGAGCACAAGGATACAATAATATTACCGTAACAGTGTGATACCAGAGTAACCTAAAAACTGTGATAATACAGTAACTTTAACAACACTATAAAACTACAATAACCTTAACAACACCATGATACTATGGTAACCTTAACAATACTGCGATACTACTGTAATCTTAACAATGTGATACTATGGTAACCTTATCAATACTGCTATACCACTGTAATCTTAACAATACTGTGATACCACTGTAATCTTAACAATGTGATACTATGGTAACCTTAACAATACTGCAATACCACTGTAATCTTAACAATACTGTGATATTTCTCGTATTTCAAAGTCTGAACTATTACGTGGGTTAAACTGGCAAGCTATATACCCCCCCGGTAAGATTAAGGTATATTCACCCCTGTTTTAGAACTGCTGATTAGAAGGAAGGCAGCCAATCAGTAGTGCCGACCGCCTAAGCGGCTACTCTTGACCGAATAGTACGATGAAGTGTTACTTTTATTATATCTCAAAAGCTGAGTGTGTTGTGTCGCATATCTGGGATCGAACCTGGGGCCTTCCCATATGCAGCCCGGCAATTATACGCTAGGCCAAGCCCGGCTCTGTCTTTAGTGCGATATAAGGAAAATAGGTGTAATAGGTGTAATCTTATAACTATCAAAACGAAACGATTAAGAAACCCTCGAATATTTGACCTTGCCAAAACGCCGTTTCGTAATGAAGGATTATAAATAAGTATTTTTGTCACTAGTCACCTGCAAGTTCGTATATTTTTGACGAGTAAACAGACACTTTTCAAGTATTGTATTGCTTTAAAAACAACGAAATTTTACTGTTGGCAATAAATATAACTTTTGAATAATTTGAAACGGTAAACTACAAATATGAAGTAATAGTAACACAAATATTACATGATATTTTCTACGAATGGTGCAAAATCATATTACAGGACAAAATTTATTTTCGTCGTCTTGGGAGCCATATAAAGATTATCTATTTGTCCCTTTCTACTCTGCTTTAAGTACAAACCAGATTTGAAAATTTTAAGTCACTTATCAGGCGCATTTCCCCAGAAATGTCGAGTCTCGAGATTTGTTTCAAAGTTAAGTAATTAATAAGGGGTATTTCTGTCCAGTAGAGTTTTGGATATCGATGGAGGATATATATAAGTAAATACATGGATATACTGATATAATACACACAACCACATGTAGATGTATGTTAGAGGAGATCATAGTATAATACACACAATCACATGTAGATGTATGTTAGAGGAGATTATAGTATAATACACACAACCACATGTAGATGTATGTTAGAGGAGATTATAGTATAATACACACAACCACATGTATATGTATGTTAGAGGAGATTATAGTATAATACACACAACCACATGTAGATGTATGTTAGAGGAGATTATAGTATAATACACACAATCACATGTAGATGTATGTTAGAGGAGATTATAGTATAATACACACAA
>NW_013675531.1:2943-7027 GCF_000517525.1 Limulus polyphemus
AACGTTAGTTTTAGTCTAGAACCATCTACTTAGTTTATAATAGCTCGAGAATGGGTTCACTTAGCTCTGTTACTACCCTACCTCGACCACTTTAATATTCTGTGATTGTGTGTCTTTTAGTAAAGTTTCTCAAGGAGTGGGCGTGAATGATATCATTCGGGAGGAAGTGATACCAATGATGACTATGTAATCCCATGCACGCAAGTGATTTCCGTAATGTACGTTAGCTTTAGGCAAAAAAAAAACAAAAAACCAAAGATTTACCCGTTAAAACTTTTCCTTATATAGCAGCTGATGTCGGATAGCAATATGTTAAACTTTTAGTGATTAACAGCAAACTTCACAATACATTATCTACGATCGGTTGAACGAATCACACGAAACGTTGTCATAGCAACTTTTGTTTTTGCGCGTAAATAGTCATTAACTTGTTTCGGTACTCTGTGTAGATAGATATTTCACGTGTCATAAATTTAAACACTAAACGCACTTCTCTCCTTCATAAAAACGTAAAGTAATCCCTTTGAACTTCATCGTACTACACGGGTACTTTATAATTTAGCCCCCTCCCAGTTGCACAGCGGTATGTCTGCGGACTTACAACGCTAGAATCCGGGTTTCGATACCCGTGGTGGGCAGAGCACATATAGCCCATGGTGTAGCTTTGCGCTTACTTGCAAACAATCACAATTACTTTATAATTTAAGTGTATTTATACCACTTGTGATATCTCTCCCCCCCTACTCCCCCAACTTAAACCCGACGCTACTTTATGGTGGTACAAGGATCAACTGTTTATTTCCAAATTTACCCGTTACATGTACCCAAGCTTTAGGTGAACATATGTCTAATTTTAAGTACATCATGTTTTCTGGACCAAAGTAAGAACAGAATTAAAACAGTTTATAAATTAAGTAAACCAACCCTGTATAACAAACTAATTAGATAGAATCACTCAACTTTATAAATGAATACACAAAAACAAAATTGAACAGACTACATTAAATCACCAGGTTCATGCCCTTGTTGTTAACGGTACTTTCGGCCGTCATCCCAATAATGTCCCACATGTAAACCAACCCTGTATAACAACTAATTAGATAGAATCACTCAACTTTATAAAAGAATACACAAAAACAAAATTGAACAGACTACATTAAATCACCAGGTTCATGCCCTTTTTGTTAACGGTACTTTCGGCCGTAATCCCGATAATGTCCCACATGTAAACCAACCCTGTAAAACAACTAATTAGATAGAATCACTCAACCTTATAAATGAATACACACAAACTAAATTGAACAGACTACATTAAATCACTAGGTTGATGCCCTTATTGTTAACGGTACTTTCGGCCGTAATCCCAATAATGTCCCACATGTAAACCAACCCTGTATAACAACTAATTAGATAGAATCACTCAACTTTATAAATGAATACACAAAAACAAAATTGAACAGACTACATTAAATCACTAGGTTGATGCCCTTGTTGTTAACGGTACTTTCGGCCGTAATCCCAATAATGCCCCACATGTAAAGATACCAGTCATTTGCTAATTTTACCAAAACGAATTAGCTATTCACGAAACATGAATATAATTATAAGTATTCACGTGTTTACAAGACCAGGAATTGCTGATTGCTGCAACAACGACTAAAATTCATAGACAAACTTTAACTCAATCAATACCATTCAAACCATAACCTATAAACAAATGAATGAAATGATATTTACAATGCTCGTATTTCACACAGTAATTTTGAAATGTACCTTGTTAACAGAAAACGGTTAATATATCAAACTATTTTCTTTGTGTCTTGAAATAGTCATTTAAATGACAGAAAATTAAAAACGTTTGTCTAAACTACTTGAAACATAACACGTGGAAATCAAGACACTAATGCACTCTGGTGGCGAGCCTAAGCATAAGTGGTTTATCAATACAAAAAATGTTAAAAAATTATAATAGCCAGATAATCTGACAGTTGTGTGTTTAATTGTATTGTTTTTATCAACAAAACAATTCTTTTTAAATTACTATTAATTTATTTTCCACAGTCGCTCAGTGACTGAGGGCTTGTAACGCTAAAATTCAGGTTTTAATACCCGCGGTAGACAGAGCGCAGATAGCCCATGTACAATTTTGTGTAGAACAAACAAAAATTTAATTATAAAATCAAGTATATGGTTTAGGAAGGATAGGCTGAAAAAACTTTAAAATGAGTTTGTGAATTCATTAAGCTGTTTCTGCAAGACTTGGTCATTTGGTGTGAAGCGCAGAGCTACACAATGAGTCACTGGATGCCGTTTCTGCTGGAATAAAATAACTCTGTGTGTGTTGTCAATGGCATGATAACAATGCTTTCAATTAAACGCTAATAATTTTACGACATTATGAAATTTCGCGAAAGCTACTCGAGGGCTATCTGCGCTAATTTAGCAGTGATAGATTAGAGGTAAGGCAGCTAGTTATCACTACCTACCATCTACTATTTACCAACGAATCATGGGCTTGACCGTCACATTATAACGCCTCACGGCTGAAAGGACGAACATGTTCGGAGACGAGATTCGAACCCTCAACCCTCAGATAGCGAGTCGAATGCCCTAACCACTAAGCCATGACGGGCCATTTCGGACGAACTTGACGATTGAGCCCTATCCAATAAACACTTTAAATATATCAGCTTTATACTGTTATTTTTTATCGCCAAAATTCTAGCATTACAAAACTAAACAGATAACAACCAACAATAAACTGGCGTATTATCAAAACAATTATCTAAAGGCTTTCGTTTCTACCAGTTTTCCACGTTAAGTTTATTGTACAGTTTCGCGACCAAGGCTTCGTTAAGAGGACCGATTGTTTGTTTGTTACAAATTTCACGCAAAACTACACGAGGGCTGTCTGCGCTAGCCGTCCCTAATTTAGCAGTGTAAGACCACCCACCGCCAACTCTTGAGCTACTCTTTTACCAACGAATAGTTGGATTGACCGTCACGGTTGCACTAATAATGAGATTTTGGATGTAATTTTGGGTAATCACTGTTGGTAAAGGATTATGATCGTTCGAATTCCAGAGTTTTCGTTTTGTTCACACACAGTCAGGTACCTAGTTCAGTGTGGTCAGTTGTGGCTACTATGTAATATCGTTTTTATTTTCCAGAAGGCGAGTGGGAAAAAAGCGAACCAGAAAATGTCAAACCTGTGAGGATGAAGGTGAACGGCACGAGAACAGAAAACCAAGATACGTCAAGAGTGACGACATCTAACAATAGTCGCCCTGACAACGAACTGGAACTGGAATGGGCGTATCCTTTCATTTATCTGTTATCATTTTATTTATCCTGTTTCAATGTAACTGTTAAGTATAACAGACATTACTTATAGTCATCTTTAATTTTGTAACATGTCATTTGCTAAGTTAGTTTTTTTTCTTGTTATTTTTTTACGCTTGACAAATATCTTTTCGTAATCGTATTTTAATCAATAAACCAAATTAAGTAATTTGGCAGACGTGTCCTCCTAGCGGTAAACATTGGTGATTTCCCTAACGGAGATATCAATGACACTTCACTCGAAAATTGCAATTGCAAGCAAAGATTAACTTCGATCACATGATGAACAGTGCTGCTACCTAGGTGTTCATAGTGACAACAAGACACCACTATAATTCATTCTAACAAATCTGTTAAAGAAATATTTTATTTATTCGGACTTTCAAGACAATAATCTTATCTGTCCTAAACAGAAACTTTACAAGAGAATATATATAAAAAAATTTTAGATATATTTAGAAAAAAAATTATAATAACGTATTAAAAAGGAAAATTATCGATTCTATTTTTATTCTCGAAGTTATAATTTACTGGGCTCTAAAAGTAAATACTGGCTCTATTGAAGACAAGTGGGACTAAGTGTTGTTGTTTTTAACAGTTCATTAACATGATTTATATCTACACATGAAAACGCAGGAGAAAATGAAGATAGCTTAGATAAGTCGAAGTTAAAACCAGAGGGCATTAAAAACAAAAATGATTGTTTTGGACATTTTTACCCCAAAATTTGATTTCAAAATCT